>NC_090793.1:2597500-2797500 GCF_040054535.1 Antennarius striatus | reverse complement strand
AAGTCAACCACGTTCCCGTTTGGGTCGGAGCCACGGCGCTCCCTCCTTCGCCCTCGCCTTGGCCTGCCGCGTGTTTGCGGACGAAAATGACGCCGGGAGACGAATGATTGAGCACCTGTCCGTCAGGGCAGAAGGACGCCGGGAGGACGAGGTCAGACACAAGAGAAGGAGGGGAGGGAGAAAGTTCAAGCTCGACTAAACCAGAATTGCAGTTTATCAAAGCCCGACTTCCTGTGAAGCAATTTCCACCCCCGTGTCGTAGAAATGACAGCTTCTATTTCTGCAGCTCACAGGAAGCGTTGCCTGGCCTTCGGGGCACAGACTTTTCCCTCACAACAAGAGTTACCATAACAACGGATGAGTCCGACCCCGCCAAACGGGAGGCAACAGGAGGATGTGAACTTTTCTTCTTTGCCTTCCGGCGCCGTGGCGGTCGGGCCGCACGTCGGAGGATTGGATTTTCTCTGCCGGTGCGCTCGAGCCGCCGCCAATGGACGAGGAGGCGGGTGCTGATGCTGAACAGGTTTTGCGTGACATGCGTGCCTCTAAACCATCCCATTCTTCACGCCTGTTGATGGAGATGTATCCACTGACCTCATTTTTATTTTTCAAAACAGCACATTCTGTTTTTAAAGCACCAACATCGGCTTAGCTAACAAGCATCTGATTGTTGCAGATTACGCCTGTTCCGCGCTGGATTACCCCCCACAACCAAGTCTGAAATACCCGACAAAAGACGATGGAGGAACCGAATCTGAAACGTCCCAGTCAGCAGCGTTATTTAAAGAACGTCTGCAGACAATCAACAGCTTATCCTCGTCGCTGCGTCGTCATCATGCCTTCCATCCCGCTCCGTGTGACAAAATCTTAAGACGCAAAGAGAGAGAGAGAGAAAAAGACGCGTGAGCTATTTTCTCCACCTGTCAGGGCTTCATTTGCATCGCTGTGGAGCTCGCGGCCTTTTCAAAACGACTCGCACTCGCTCACTTTTGAACCCAGTTGGAATTCCTTCGTCTTTTCTCTCTCTCTCTTTCTCTCTGTTGAAACAAGAAAAAAAAAGAAAAGAATTTTCAGTTGTAAACGCGAGTCAAATCTGTTGTAACAGCGGTATCAGAGGGAGCAGCCGGAGAACACTGAAACACAGCTGAAACGGAGAAACTGAAGAACGATCGCGGCTGAAACGTCTAGCCTTACAATAAAAAAGACGAAAGGTGGCATCCCAAGACACTGAACTTTTTTCGCCAACGACAGTTTGTCCATAGAGCTAGCCAATCGCGCAGCGATGTCATTGACATTGTCACTGGCTTTAGCGCGAACGACAGACGACTGCAGACATGCTAACATTAGCTTCAGATGCTACATTGGACTTGACCAGGGATGTGCGCTCAGATGGTCGGGTGTGTCGCAGCTCCGCATTCGTTACGGGTAGTCATTTAGAAGTGGATCCGGGGGGGCGTGGCTAAAAGGGGCGGAGCCAGGAATTTAGTTTCACTTTCATTAGTTATAACAAAAAAAAATTGCCTATTAAGCAGAAATCGCTTGACGCAATTTGATGGCGTTTGGTGGAACTGTTGGGCGTGTTGTGAGGAGGTACTCGTTAAATTTCGGAGGCGATCGGATTAAAGGCTGGGGAATATTGAGCGATCGGGTTTTTTGGTCAGTTTTGTTGATTACGTTTAATCTATTGCACAGATTACCATGAAAATTGGTGGAAGAGAAGATTTCGTTCCAACATTGGAGCTGCTGAATCCTGGAATAGATCTCAATGAAGGTGTGGATGTTAGCTTGACTTTAACAGAAACCTGAGAGACGATTTAATTCCATTAGAAACGACTGCCGGGGCCCTGACCGGGGCCCCTTCTAGCTTTAACCGCTCTTGCAGGGATGACAGTAATCTCACCCTGATGCACTCCCAGATCCCGAAAGTCGACATTGATCGATTTAACACGAATCAGTAGCGTTAGACAAACTTGGGCAAATTGTGACGTCGCTAACAGTTTGGAGTCAAAGCCGTTTAAAAAGTCTTTTCAGTCAAAAGTAACAAAGCACCCTGACGGACGGACGCCTTATTCAAAATTATGGTTCGGCTCCTTCCCAGAAAATGGAACGTATAATTTCTTTGCAGAGAGAGGAAACGACAGGAAGCTATAATAAGAGTTTCTGCTGAGAGAAGACGATCGTACAGTTAATGTAGGTCACATTGTGTTAATCTAACTGCCTCTCCTCCTTAATGCGCTAAATCAAACACGTCAATATTTTTTTTAAAATGCGCTCCGTCGCTTCGGTCGGGCGTTAAATCACTGCTGGGCGGTAATGTTTGATTCCACTGACTGGAGCGGCTCAAACAGGGTGAAATCAAAGATTTGCGTGGGTTCTAATAATTAATAAATCATCACAGCGAGATGTAACCGCTATCAATTAACCGTCTGGGCCGATCCTATGCAAAAAAAAAAGAAGCACAAAAACAGACGAAGTAACGGGAATCGGCGAGCGCCAACGCCAACCAGACCGGATCAGAGAGGCGTCGGCCTCCTTTCTGGAACACGACAGCAGAACTCAGAGAATCTAACTGTCGACATTTCAACATAATCTCCAATCCCGGGGGGGGTTTTATGTCTGTTTTTTTTTTTTTTTTTTTTGCGGGATTCTGCTGCTGGGTGACATGATTCCGGACGGCGGGGTCCGAGGCAGTTTTCTGTGGTGAACGATCAAGCTGAATGATGAATCCGCTCTGGGCTGTACAGAAACAACAACATGCATGGGTGACCTGCTCAGTTTACATCAAATGAAGAGATCGCTGAAAGGTGCAGGAAGCAGCCGGCGCTCATATTTGTCAACCAGCTTTAGGTTTGCTTTTCTCAGATATCAGGTGATTTTATTCTGGTTCTGCACCAGAGTGATCTGCTCCATCCATCAGTTTTCCGATCAGCTTGTTTTTGTTGGTCACGGAGGTTGCTAGAGCCTATCCCGGCTGATTTACAGGCAAGAGGCAGAGGATAATTATTTTGAAACATGCTAGCAAACTTTGGCACGAGATGGTTCTCCAGATAGAACTCAGAAGTAGAGCTTCAAATGGTTCTATCAGGATCCAACAGGATCTCTGACGTCCGTCATTCAGAACACGAGAGACTTTAGTTAAGCTCTTAACTCTTGTTTTCCTCCAACGGTCCAGTGTTTAACGCCATCAGGTTTTGTATCCCCATCGTCTCATCTCGAACGTCAGAAGGTCGCCGCTGAACGCGTCGCAGAAAGTCCGTACGTTGTCACGACAAAGAAAGACTGGAATAGAGTGTTAGCATTAAAGAGAAAGGTCCTTGAGGCAACCTCCACATCTATTATCACATCTTTAATTAATTGAAGCCTCTAATAGAAGCTGCTTCCGCCTGAACAGTCACATGTGAATAGAACCCGATCCTTCCTCTCCTTTCAAGCCGTTCGTCTTTATCTCGATGATTGAGTCAAGCTGAGCTCCTCGTTTGTCTCCTCCTGCAGGTTCCGCCTCTGAAGTTCCACCATGGTCCTCTCCAGACTCGTTCTGCTCATCCTGGCCTGCGTCCCTCCCCCGTCTCTGGGATGCCCCCCCGGCTGCCGCTGCTACAGCCTCACGGTGGAATGCGGATCTCTGGGACTCAAAGAGATCCCGCCGGGCGCCCCCTCCGTCACCGAGGTCAGTCGGTCGATCGCCGGAAGACTGGTCTCCTCCCCTCCGTTGGTGATTTTGTAACGGTTGCCCCCGCCACCCACCCATCCCCTCCCTGTGATCCATTCTTATTACCCTGAAATGATTGTGGGTAATCAATCCGCCGTGACCCTCTTTGATGTAATGCTGAGGGAGGGGCCGCGCCGCCGGCCGGGTAATTATTCATTCTTGGTCCGGGAGTGACTCTTGTTCACCCTCTGATCATCTGTCGAGAAGATGTTCAACATCACGCCTTCCCTTTCTCGTTCGCACCCCACCCCCCCAACACGACGGCAGCTCATGAATGTTAACGAAGAGCGTTTCCCAGATAAATGGTTCCATTAACCTCAATCAGCAGGTCCATCTCGTCCATCACGCTTCACCTTACGGCCCACGCCGCTCCTTTGACAACGCCGGTGATTGAAAGCCAAAGCAAACATGAGGAACCAAGATGTTTGCTATCAGTTTGATTCCTACATCTTTTAAATCAGAAGGGAGTTGCTCGAGACTGATTGGTGACGGTTTGGCGAACAGAATGCACAGAAGTAAAAATGTGGTTAAACTTCCTCGAACGCTCGAGGGACGTTTCAACCCGACGTTGACCCCGCATCTTCGTAAACGTACCAATCCGACTGCCGTTAAAGTTGTCTTGCTAAAATGCTTTTTCCTACCCGGCGAGCAGAAGACGGCGACAAGCTTCGGTCATTTTCCTGTGAAAAATACCGACATCACGCCCCCTCTGTGTCTCTAATGCATCAATTTGAAACCACTCTGCTAAAGGCATCCGGCTTGTTTCTCCCCTACAGACCATTTTCCTCCAAGATAACGGGATCGTGCAGATCCGTCTGCAGGATCTGACTCTGCTGGGCAGTCTCCATTACCTCTACCTGCAGAATAACAGCATCTCGGCCCTGGAGCCCGGGGCCTTTGTCAGCCAGGGCCAGCTGCTGGAGCTGGCCCTCAACGGGAACCTCATCCACCTGGTCACAGCGGACATGTTTCGGGGGCTGGAGCACCTCAGGATCCTCTACCTGGCTGGGAACCAGATCACTCGAGTGCAGGATTATACCTTCAGGGGACTGCAGGTCAGTGTTTGAAAAGAATAAACAAATGCGTGAACGGTGTTGTGTGAATGAACATTCTTTTGGAAAAACAAAAAATGGGTTGTTTGTTGCTTTGCCTGCTGTGCAAAGCAACAGACATTGATTCTTATTCTTCAATGTGCTGGTTTTGGCACAATACCAGTCCAAAGCAAGGCCAGCAGACACAAAAAATACATCAGTACGTACAAAATTAGGTGCAAAAGACATTTCCAAAAATAGCAAACATAACTGTGTAGAATTGTCCCATTGGAAAACCCAATGCAAGACCAATCAAATTTGGGCCGTGTTGTTTTTTTGATGTTCACACTTATCTATGCAGGTTATTGATCAATAAGTTCAGCCGTTTCATGTGAACCTTACTTTATACGAACTGTAGTTTTAAAGTAAAGTTGTAGAGGAGTTTTGGTTTCACTGCTAAGACTTCGTATCTCTTATTTGATGCCTTCCAGCGTCTGCAGGAGCTCCACCTGCAGGAAAACAGCATTGAGCTGCTGGCGGAACAAGCTCTGTCTGGCTTGTCGTCCCTGGCCCTTCTGGACCTCAGCAGGAATCATCTCCGCACCCTGGGGGCCTCGTCTCTCAAGCCTCTGGTCAGCCTCCAGGTGCTTCGCGTCACAGGTAAGGCTGCGATTTAGGAGTGGAGTTAATGTCTCGGATATTCTCCATCATGCCAGCATCAATGTTGTGGTTCCCATTTCCAGAGAACCCGTGGCGATGCGATTGCGCCCTCGGCTGGCTGAGAGTCTGGATCCGAGAAGACGGCCAGCGTCTGCTGAGCTCCGCCGAACAGCGTCGGCTGATGTGCTCCGAACCGCCTCGCCTGTCCCACCTCAGCCTGGTGGAGGTGGCCCCCAACAGCCTGGTGTGCATCCCGCCGGTGGTGCAGCTGGAGCCCAGTCATCTGACCGTACGACTAGGGGAGAGTCTCAGAGTCTCCTGCCAGGCCTCAGGATACCCTCAACCTCAGGTCACCTGGAAGAAGGCCTCCCATGGGAAGCCCCAGTTGTCCCCTCGAGGGTTGGTTCAGGAGCTGGGACCCAACGGGGAGCTCTTCAGACCCGGAGCTGGAGGAGTGGTGACGGCATTGCCGAGCAGTGGAGGAGTCAAGGTAGGCAGCGGTGGTGGAGGAATCCAGGGGCTTGTTCGTGGGGCGGAGGAAGGCGGCGAGCGGGATAGCTTCGATCCAGACACGGGGAGCGGGATGCTGTTCCTGAGCAACGTGACCGTAGCTCACGCCGGGCGATACGAGTGCGAAGCCTGGAACCCTGGAGGTGTAGCTCACGTTACCTTCCACCTGGCCGTCAACATGTCCTCCTCTTCATATTCGTCCCATTTCTGGCCTCGTTTGAACAGGAACTCTTTTGTTTCTACTTCGTCTAACTCCTTCTACCAGCCAGAGGTTCTAGACGTGAGCCAGGAGCCGCTGTACGAGCAAGACAGCATGGACTTCAACGCTCTGGGCCCGGCGACTCAAACCGCAATTGCCATCGGCATTTCCCTGTTGGCGCTGACCGCTATCCTTCTCTTGATCATGATCTACACTCGTCACCAACAGTACCGCAAAGACGAAGGGGGCTCCTACTGCACCAGCAAGGAGGAGAGCATCCTCTACGTCAACGACTACTCCGACGGACCGACCACGTTCGCGCAACTGGAGGAGTACCGCGATGACCACGGCCACGAGATGTACGTACTGGACAGGACGAAGCCCGTCCTGGGCTCCTCTTCCTCCAGGTGTCCCATGATGGGCGCGTTTGTCCAGCAGAAAGGGATGAAGGAGGCTTTGCTGGACCACGAAATGGTGCAGACATTAACCAGATCAGGGGGGATGGGGATTCGCCGAAACCCGGCAGACGGAGGAGAGGGACCCCTGACGACAGATCCAGAGGAGCTCTTCCTGAGTCAGAGCCTCCTCTTCGGATCGCAGGTTGCCTACGAGATCCACTGCTAAGTTGCGCTAACAAACAATACCAACCACGGCTCATTTGATGCAACGATTTGAAGCATCGGGATGTACCGTACGTGGGAGCTTACCGGTTGCCAGGGGTAACCTGGAGCCTCTCAAAAGATCTGATTGATTGTGTGACTGTAAGGTCGGCCAGTAGGATGAACAGTGATAATTAAAAATAACGTCTGAATCATCAATCTGAATACAAAACAACCTTTTAACGGTAAACAGAGCTGGCGCCTCTCAGACAGCAGGAGTTTCCGTCTGATTTAATCCACCGTGTGCATCCATGAGTAGCAGAAATCCTTTGTTCTCTGGTCCCGTAATGTGATTTAACTCAATGTGACAGATCTATGTAAATGATCTGAAGTCCACGACACATGTTCAGTCGTGTCCAACAGTCTTTTATAGGTCAAACAGCGAATAATCTACAAACAAAGAGCCTTTTATTCTTTACCCACAGGCGTGATTTTAACCAATCACTGCATCGGACAGACGCTAGCCACCATGCTTGGGCTGCTAGCCACTCTGCACCAGATGGACAACGGAGTACCGAGTCTTAACCTTCCCGATCCACAACACAGACTCGTCAAATCTGCCCGAATGACATCAAACATGACACTTCCATCACGTCGAGCGGTTCGCCGCCGCCCCTGACGCGGCTTTGATGTCTTGAAGTGTGAGCATGTCTGACATTAAACGGAAGGTCATCTGCAAAGTTTATCCTATATTTTTCAAGTCAACCCAGCGTCAAAAAAAAATAAAAATCAGCTCTTTAAAAGCTCCTGCCGTCTGAGGCCTGCTTATCGGAAGCTGTGACAGTTCATTTTATTCCACAAAGAAGATGCCAAGGCTGTGCAGCAAAATACCTGTACGGAATAAAGCAGTGATTCATATTTTATTCTACTCCCTTGTTTGTGCGTAATTTGTCAGTGTTTTGTGTAAATAAAATCTTTTCACTGTGAAGTGCAGCTGTTTGGTGGACCTTGTCGCAGTCGATCCAACCCTTACTCTGGCTTTCATTACCCGTGTGTGAGTGGGCGCGGGTGGTTGAATTTAAGAGCTTCCTGATGAATACAGCTCTGCCTCTTTTTTTTTTCTTTTTTTTTGTATTATTATTGTGTCCCTTTATGTTAATGTGATTTATTTTTTTATATACTTGTTTGTTGCGACAGTAAGTAACAAAAGGGATTAGCATTTCTATTGTCCTTGCCGGAATTAATTCCATTATCAGTCTGTAAAAGCCGATGTGAATATTGTACATTCTGTCTTTGTTTTCTGCAGAATAAAAAATTTTAAAGGATTCTTTGTGTCTGTCCTTACCTGCTAACCCGCTAATGCTATAGCCGTCTTCCATTCATGATTAGCAGCAGGCGAGCATGAAGGATGTTGTTAGGCATTTACAGGTCAATCTATACTAAGCTCCTTGTTGCACCAGGTGTGCTTACAGAGCTCCCTATAGACTAAGACAGTAGGCAGCTATCGGAAAAAGTGTTTTGAAATCAGTGCTTCATATCAACAGGGAGGCATATCGATTGAGAAAAAGCCAATATGCTATTAAAGTGACTGCTTTTTCACTTTGTGCATCAAACTCAATAAATACAGCTGAAGTAACAGTAAATGTAGGAAAAAGCATAAAATGATTGAACAACAAACCAACCTGGTCTCAAGATGCAGCATTTTTTACTGCTACTTAATGGAGCTGTATGATGCGCCCCGCACTAACGCCATTAGCTCTTTATGCGCTAGTGACGCCAAGATCGACTCCGACGTCATCCACCCTCGGACGTACCTGCGTGGACAATCCATGAGTTCTAGTTTTCTCAGGCCAACGTCAAGACTTGTTGTTGAGCAGGCTAACGTTTGACGCAGGTTTTTAAGTACTGCAAATGGTGACAGAGCATTGGTGCTCAATTCCAACCAGATCTGGACCTTGTGTTAATGGGGTTCAGGGCCGTCCGTGCTGGTAGAGATTCAGACAGAGTCTTCTGTAGGTCTTTGGACCCATATAGAGCAAAACCACCAGAATTGGTTGGTCAGTAGTGGAGCTACAGGCAAAAAACTGACAAGCAAAAAACTGCTGCTTGGAGGTCCTACAGACGTCTGTAGACACTGATGGACAGACATCATAGACACATCTTTGTAGCTCTCATAATCCAATCAAAATCGGAGTCCTTCGATGTCGTTAAAGACAAGAAAGCATCCTCTGCATGAACGATTACCCCAACGGACCCACAATTACAAAACTGGAGGAGAACCACATGGGCCACGGTCATGAGACGTACCTACCAGTTTGCAGAGACTATCAAAATGTCTTTCAACAAGCCACGAGGACATTTATCACGGGACTATAGCTGACAAATCTATGAAAATGTTCCTCTGATCCAGAAAGGCTTCACCGGTACCGATAGGAGAGAAACCAGAAGGCGGTGATGGATGACATCTGTCTAAGAACGCAGCTTCGGAGCAGACAGCTGAGCTCGGACCGGCGATTCCCATCGCCGAACAGAAACACAAAGACGACCCGACTCGTCCATATCACAACATCCTCGCACAAAGAATGGCGAAATACTTTTATTCCAGTTGTCCTGAGGCAAACGGATTTCCTTTGTGTGCTCGAATCTCAGGCGGTGTCATTACACATTCAACAAAGTCTGACTCACAATGGTTGTCATGGGCACAGCGGTCCGGTTTTTCACTTCGACTCAAAAGCATGACTGACATTTCAATGCGCTTTATTTCCCGCGTTCTATTGCCGACACCGAGTCCACTAACCTGTGTAATTTTCATGCAGGGCCTATGACTTATAATCACTACCTATTCTTCTCCAAGATGCCTTCCGGCGTGCCCACAGGCATCCGCTGATTAGAGACGCATCTAATTGAACCAACAGCCGGAAAATTATGCAGGAATAATTGTGATGATAGGAGCAACCTGAAAATCAGGGCTTGAAATTACTGCAACCACGAATCAGTCAAACTCCACTTTGAGTGTTTTTGTTTTTTGCCACTAGAATAGACTCAAACTGACTTTTAATCACATTTTTTTGCATTAGGGTTGTGCAAAACCTCTCAGAGAACACCGGGTGGTCAGTTCGCACCAATTTCCCACTTTTTTCCCCCATCCAGTGACCTTTTTTTTATTTATATGCTTTCAGTCTGAGTTTGTAAAGCTACGTTGGAACAGCAGAAAGAAAGAAAAAAAAATGTGGCTAATGTGATTTGAACATCAGACATTTTACTCCTGGTGCATTAGAGGTTCGGGTGTAGCTTTTAAAGAAAAATAAGCATTCAAGGACAGCCGTCAGTGGAATGAAAGCAGAGGAGGAAAGAGCAGCAAACACAAAAATTCCAACAACGAAACACAATCGCAATTCTCACATCATGAAAAAAAAAAAAAACGTGGAATGCGCGGCTTTGGTTCATTCGTGCCGACATGTCGAAATCTCTGCTGAAGGCTGCTGCGAACCCATCAATCAACATGTGGAGTGAGGATGCAGCAGCGATGAGGGGACCTTGTGGTTCTCGTACCGATGTTCTTTTTTTTCTCTCTCTCACTCTCTAGTATCTGTTCTCGTCTCTTTGAACTCGCTTCAACACAAGGGAAATGAATTTTCTTACGAGGTCAAATATGAGATATCTGGGACTGAATTATTGATGGCTCTCTGTAGCGCCTCTTCAGTGGATTTTCCTCATACGATGGGTTTTGTACAGATGTCTTCTTAAGGTTCGTTGCGCACATTTTTTTAAAGATAAATCGGATTATTTCATAGTGAATAATGTTTAAATTGTTTATTCTGTTAAAGGTAGGCCCGCGTAAGACAACAGGCAAATTATAGAGCAGGCAGAAGCTTCTATCGCCCCCCCTGCTGCTCTGATTCGATTTTATTAGACTCCATCTGAAAGCATATGTTGAATGGAATATATTATAAAAGTATAAGTGAGTATAATTTTATGTCCGCTCATTTCATTCAGGGCATGTTTGCACAATATGCGACTTCTTGGGCAGGATTATTTGACTGAAAGGTTGGGGGAAAGAAATCAGTTCTGGTTTTCCGACAATAACTGTCAAACAGACAAAAACATGAAATGTTAAGAAACAGCTTTTCTTCCTCCCTGACAAGAAATCCTAGCGGGGAAACGGAGGAGAAGCATGAGGAGAAGAAGAAGAAGAAAAAAAACACACACACCAATGAATCATATTGAACCGGAGTGTTTTGCTTGATATCTGCAGAGCAATTTCAACCGCGCTCTTTCTAGTCTAATGGATCGGAGTTGCGCGCAGCAAAAAGCTCGGTAATTGGTCACCTGTGGAAAAGTGTTTGTTCAAGAAGTGTAAAAGCATTCCGTGCACAATCAAGCATTCGCAGATGCCTTTCGCGTTTATTACAAATGAATTTTTCTTTACACATTTTTTCCGTGAAAAGATCGCAGTAGAATCGGTACGATAGACAATAACTGAAAAAGCCTGCTAGCGTAGGGAGCTAGCTGCTATGCTAATCAATAAGTGGTGTTGTTTTGTGCGTATATACAGAATGATGAAATACCGAAAGCTGAAAGGAAACGATCCGCAAGATCTTTGAGAGATCAAACAGTTGCTAAGATGCTAAGAGCTAAAGATCGGAAGCGATAGCTAACGACGCATTAGCTCAAAGCTAGTAGCAAAGTTAAAGTGGCTAAAAGTGTCCAGAAAACATTTTTCCGAGATAGTCATGTGATACCGTACGCGCATTCTATTGGCTGACGGTATCAGGAAGTGCGCTACATTCCGTGAGTCTCGGACTTACGTGACATACAAAAGTGTTTTTGATAGAAGGTGGTTTAATATCAGAATGGGGAGGGTTCATAAACGTTTACATCACCGTAAATAATAAGAGAAATAGTTTGTCGTTACATCGCGGAATTCGTTAAACAGCGAGTAACAAGGACGCATCGCACATCCAAACTGCAACCAGTCGTTAATAGAAGCAATAGTTAGCTGTTTCATATATTATATTATAACCTAAATTACTTATCCATTTAGAACACTTTAATAAATGATTTAAATAAATTTATTTTATTTATTTTTTACATATATATTAATCTGCATTAAACAGAAATTGCAGTGTTGTTGTTTTTTGTCGGGTGACGCAACCAGAAAGACGTAATAAAGCATAAAAAACGTTGAAGCAATCATCGTGACAGATCAGACAATCCAATTAAAGTCTTTGATGTGTGGTTGTGGTGGTGGTGGTGGTGGGGGGGGCAATGAAACCAGCCGATATAAAAACACTTCCCTCTTCATCTTCATCGAGCTCCTGTAAATAATGGTGTTTGGAACCCGCGGTCGTCTCTTGCGGCTCTGACAGAAATGATATTCTGACACCGGTGTGTCCTTCTCCCTCACCGTCACGCCGGCTGCCTCCTTCCCATCATCCTTCACCGGGCCAATGTCATCCAGCCAAATGAGAGCGGCTGAGTGGGACTGCAGACCTTGGAGCTCCTTCCTGTAGCTGCCAAGCGAGGAGCCACCGATCACAGGGCCGACCCGATTGGGGCCGCCCGTGCAACAACACGCCCTGTATGTTGAATAAAAGATCTCAGGCTAAAGCTAAATTGCTTCACATGTACTGATGTAATCTTTATTGTGTGTGTTTAATTAACTAATGTACTCGAACCTCCTTTGAAAGGGTTTCTGTGTTGAGCTGAAGCAAAAAAAAAAAAAAAAAAAGCGCCGCGTTCCATTCAAGACCGCTAGCTCTCAGCCGCTAAAAGAACCCACAACCTGATAATAGTGTTATATATTAACAAAACACTGATGCAGGCAATCATTTCTTGTCTTGTTTCCTGTCCACAACACGTTGAAATGAGCTCATGAATACTGATCCGCTCACGCTGACAGAATCAGATACGCATCCGACGTAGAACCGTGACCCGCCGTTATACGGTGGGGGGATTGGACTCCTATATGGGACGTGATGGTGCTAATAATGCGGCAATTGTTGTCGCCGGTATGTGGAGACAGGATTACGCAGAAACTAGTTCCATCCTTTGGATCAGACACCAAATAAAGGGATGAAGCCAAGATGTTCCAACATTTCCCATAATGCCATATACCGTGGCATTCTGGTGCCATTAATTTACATTAAGGTTTACAGTGATAGATGTTTGTCAGCAGCATAGCTTGACTATAAGTGAATAAAAGTCACTTAAAATAGTCTCCAAAGGTCAAGATTCCATCATCTAGAAAGCAAAGACGACAGTTGCCATGACAATGAGAGTTCTGTACCTCTGTGGTAAAGATATGTATAAAAAGTTACCGGAAAAATTTACTCATGACCCTCAATTGAGACAAATCCTGTGCACAGAGACAAAAAAAATTTTTTGGGAAAAAAACTTATTTCAACCGTGAAAACCAATAAAACATAGATTCCTTCACTTTTAGAATTCCGCTCCGGAAAGAAAACTCCAAAACTTCCTACATGGTGAGGATGATGGATTAAAAGTAGAACTTTTTAAGTAAATGATATCAAATCAAATTTAAAAATAACAAATTTGAAGAATTTTTTTTTCGAGAAAACATTCCCATCCCTACGTTCCCGAGTGGCGGAGATAGGCTTCACCCCACGACTACAGGATTAATATCTGACAACGAGACTTTTCCTCGAAAAGCGTCTCTTTAACTTTAACATCCGTTCAGACGATCCACCGAAATGGATTTTTTGCACCCTTTGCGCTGAATTTGGACACAGGGATCCAAGGATTTATTACACTGCTTGACTCGTGTGAAAGCAGCACAGATTACACAAGAATGCAATTTTTCAGCAGTGTCAAAGTTCTAGTTTCCCCTCAGGCGGGGGAGGCAGAGGGAGTGGGTGGTGAATCAGCAATGCTTCTGTAAAATGTGTACAGTATTTAATCAGAGCGGCGTTTTATAATTCATCGCTCAGTAATTATAGAAAACGTTGCTAAGTGCTGCTGCACGCTAGCTGGAAACACTACAGAGAGATCCTTGTCCCAGAAAACGTCCAGACCCAAGTCGAGCCGGTGCTACACTCGAGATAAAATTACTCCTTTATTCTCTGGAGTGCAGCAACCCCCCCCCGCCCCCCAGGGCATCATCAGTGCCTGAATTACCCGAGTCCCCTTCAAGTAGACTCGGGTCAAAACAGAGGTGTTGCACCAACCAATTGAGCGGCGCTGATGGCGGCGCAGGAGCATGAAATAGATATCGATCCGGTTCTCCAGCATCTCCTCCCCCAGCGGAGGCCCCAAGGGGTTCAATAAGAGACGGTCGGAGGTAGAAGTTGTTTACGCTGGAAATAAAAGTTCACGTGTTAAATAGTCAGTGATGATGAAGGAGAGTCGCCCCCCCCCGAAGCCCCCGACGTCAGTCCGGGTTTATTAAAACGTGCTGCACCGTGATAAACTAGTTTGAACCGAAACAAGAGGAATTAAACTAAACTAACTAAAGCGGTCAAGCTCATTTTGACCGAGGGCCGCATCCGCATAACGTCCTCAAAGGGCCAGATGTAACGAATAAATGTAAGTAAATGTAGCTCAATATAATGTAAAATAAATGTAAAAACTCTTTAGTGTTAAACACAACTGAATTTATGACTTATTTCATTTACAAACATTACAGTTACAGTATTTTCCACACTAAAAGCCTTTAATTTTCTCACAAACTGGCAGTGCGCCTTATAGTCCAGTGTGCCTTATAGTCCAGTGTGCCTTATAGTCCAGTGTGTCTTATAGTCCAGTGTGCCTTATAGTCCAGTGTGTCTTATAGTCCAGTGTGCCTTATAGTCCAGTGTGCCTTATAGTCCAGTGCGCCTTATAGTCCAGTGCGCCTTATAGTCCAGTGCGCCTTACAGTCCAGTGTGCCTTATAGTCCAGTGTGTCTTATAGTCCAGTGTGTCTTATAGTCCAGTGTGCCTTATGGTCCAGTGTGCCTTATAGTCCAGTGTGCCTTATAGTCCAGTGTGCCTTATAGTCCAGTGCGCCTTATAGTCCAGTGTGCCTTATAGTCCAGTGTGCCTTATAGTCCAGTGTGCCTTATAGTCCAGTGTGCCTTATAGTCCAGTGTGCCTTATAGTCCAGTGCGCCTTATAGTCCAGTGCGCCTTATAGTCCAGTGCGCCTTACAGTCCAGTGTGCCTTATAGTCCAGTGTGTCTTATAGTCCAGTGTGTCTTATAGTCCAGTGTGCCTTATGGTCCAGTGTGCCTTATAGTCCAGTGTGCCTTATAGTCCAGTGTGCCTTATAGTCCAGTGCGCCTTATAGTCCAGTGTGCCTTATAGTCCAGTGTGCCTTATAGTCCAGTGTGCCTTATAGTCCAGTGTGCCTTACAGTGCAGAAAATACTATATACTGTACAGTAAAAAAAAAATGTTTGTTTCTCTGTTCTAACATAAATCCTTTAATTTGTCAGGTTATTAAACCCACAGAACTCCATCAATCAAGGATCAAAACTATCCAAGAGAATAAAGAAAAATAACATCAAACACAAGTTAGGACATTAACCTAATTGTTTGTAAATAAAGCTTAGTTACTACCCATGTCTAACTAGACCTGTTAATTCATGCCTTTTTATTCCTATGCCTATTTATTATATTAGTTGGTACTACTTCCAATGTGCTGGTGCTACTTTCTGTGTGCTTTTCCTGTGTTTTTGTGTACTCACTGTGTTTTTGTGTACTCACTGTGTTTTTGTGTACTCACTGTGTTTTTGTGTACTCACTGTGTTGTGTGTAGTGCGACGGAGAATTTAATTTCCCTGACGGAACCGCCTTAAGGGATCAATAAAGTTGTACTCTAATCTCTACTCTACTGCATTGTGGGAAATGTGGTCTTTGGTCTATTTGGTCTTTTGATCTATTTATTTTCAAACACTCTGACCTTTGATGCTCTCATGGGCCACATAAAATGATGTGGGGGGCCACATTTGGCCCCCGGGCCTTGATTTTGGTACATGCGAACTAAAGTAAACCCAGATTATCTGGTATCTTAATTTGAATTACAATTAACTTGGACGACTTCAGTGATCATCTTTAATGAAAGGCACCCCTGCCTGAGGTGTGTGTGGGGGGGGGGTGGCTGCTTGGTCCAGAATATTCCAGGACAGCATTTTGCTGACGCGGTAACTCTTCTACTTCCTGTGAATTCTCTTTGGAACAGAAAGTTTTATGCAGAGACGCTTCTATACGTGATTGTTCCTGAAGCCCGACGCCGTTGCTCCTACATCAGACTTGTCGGACCGGGCCGGACGGAAATAGCAGTAATCTCTCAATATTTTCACAGATAATTGAGTTGTGTTAGTGGAGGCTGCTGCTCAGCCAAGCGGACGGATGCGTTTTCCTCTCTCTGAATGTGAAGGACTGCTCAGATTCAGAAAGGAGTTCAGCAGAAGATTGCAAAAATCATTTCGGATGCTGACGTTTTATTCAATTAAGTTCAATAATTGTTGCATTTCTGGTAAGAAGAAGAAACATTGAGGGGGTATTTTTTGAGATCTGTCCCATCGTTGGACGTCGTCTTTTTTTTTTTATTTTGAACGCAGAGGCGGCCGGCGGCGTTTTCTGACAGGCCGTCAACGCCCGCTTGCTCATTTCTGTCACTTTGCTTTTCGGTGCCGGCGACACAAACACGATGCTTCGCGACCCAGTTGGACCACTTTGGCACAAAAGCCGCTTCACTGACATTTCAAATGTCAGTCGTCATTGTTGGAGGAGGCCCATCAGGAAACGGTCAAAGCGTCCCGCTTCAACAACAAGAAGCTTTTACAGGAATCACCTTTAACCCGTCCAACACGTTATAATTGTATTTGTACGAGAAAAACGACACTTTTTTTTTTTTGGTTTAATGTGTCAAAAAACTACATTTCCCACAATGCAGTAATTTAGCAGTAATTTTAACTTTGACAATATCCCAACTTGTGTTTGATGTTATTTTTCTTTATTCTCTCGGATAGTTTGATCCTTTACCGTTTGAGTTTTGTGGGTTTAATAACCTGACTCATATAACAGAGAAACAAGCAAACATATTCTTTCCATGTCATCGCCCCTCGTGGTGATGAGGAGCGTTTTCTCCAACACACAGGGATCGATAACCTGATTGTGGATGCCTGGTGCTCTGCTTGAAGTTGGAAACAGTTTAAGCCCATCTCCGTGTTTCTCCAGTAGATTTATTGTGCTGTTTGCTTTGAGTACTTCCAGCGCCGAGCCCACCAGGGACCCGGATCTGCAGCCCCGGCCAGTCAAGGCCCTTCATTTGCAGCCTCGTCATGCCCTCGGAGCTGAAGGAAGGCGCTCTGGTAAGTCACAGCGGATCTTATGGTTGAATGGAATCTGGCACCGAGGCTCCGTTTCATTCTGTTTGTGTTTTGTTTTTAATCTTCCGTTACTATAGAAACACTGAGGGGAATTGTGCTTCTTTCTCCACGCAGCTCATGGACCTGTGATGGAGCAACTGAACCAAGACGGTGAAATGAAATGAGTATCGCCGCCTCCGCCCGCCAGTCAGGCTGCAGTTTACGTCCACGTCCGACCAGAATGGTGTCGAGAATGAAGAAGAAGGTTTGATAGGAGTCACAAAAAGATGATGGTTGTTTGATAAATACGATTCTTATCAATAGTTTTTAGAGGACTGATAAAGAGCAATAATCACTGTGAGCGAAATTACAGTTTTCATTTTTGAAGTGTTTTCAAAGATATCATCTGATGTCTTTGAAAAATTCTCTCCTCATCGGTTTCATGTGTGTCAGTGAGACGAAATGAAATGAAATCCGTGTTCAATGATGCAGTGTTTTTACTGATGTTTAAAGGTGGCTTTACAACGGGTACAAACTCTGCTTGTCGAAATCCAGCAGTGGTTCAACTATGACATCATTAACCGCCTGTTTGGAGGGACGACTGACTGATTCACAGACTTCATGAAGAATTACTCACAAAACCCAAAACTGTTTCACTGCGTGAACCTGGACTGTTTCACTGTGTGAACCTGGACTATTTTATTGTGTGAACCTGGACTGTTTCACTATGTGAACCTGGACTGTTTCACTGTGTGAGCCTGGACTGTTTCACTGTGTGAACCTGGACTGTTTCATTGTGTGAACCTGGACTGTTTCACTGTGTGAACCTGGACTGTTTCACTGCGTGAACCTGGACTGTTTCACTGTGTGAACCTGGACTGTTCCATTGTGTGAACCTGAAATCTTTCACTGTGTGAACCTGGACTATTTCACTGCGTGAACCTGGACTGTTCCTCTGTGGTGGTGTGTTCACACCAAAGAGGAAGTGAACCTTCTTCTTCCTTCTTTCTCTGAATTCATAAAAACAACATTTCCATCCATTCGGTAAAATTTCCCAGAGGGCCGTGCAGCCGTGGAAACGCGTTGACTGTTGCTGTGTTCCGTGTGCGTTGCCACGAGGATGTGAAGAACGTAGATCATTAATTAACACGCGGTCCCGTCGGTGCGTCCTGAGATGTTCATCATTAGTGAGCTTTAGCAGCTGTGCACGTCGTTCCTGCTGCTGGGGGGGAGTTGGGGGGGTTGCCGCCGGTGATATCATAAATATCTCCATCATTAATGACGTATGATCTCACCAACCTACATCCCATCAGCTGTTCATCTGAACGCTCAGGGTTTGTTGAGACACGTCAATCTGGTTTGAATCATTTTCTGGAAGCCTGACCCAGAACCTTGTCGAGACATTTACAGACTGCACTGAAATACACCAACACCATCATCATCCTCAACATGTCCTTCATCCTGGCCCTCCAATGTTTCCCAGATGCCCAATCAGCCGATCAACAGATTTATTGACGAGACTCAAAGACGTCAGGAAAGAGAGAGAGGTGCTTAAAGATAACATATTTTACAGAGGGTTGACCTCCATCTAGTGGCAGAAATGATTCTGCTGCGCATATATACGTATATTTAAACTTATATAACTTATAGTATATATTCAGCTCCAGGAGGATCAGAGAAGATCTCAGGTTTTCTGTGAGAACTTTAACAATCGGACAACGTCTATTTAAGTTACCAGCTACAGGTAACAGTAAGAAGCCCTTGTAAAATCCCGTTGTTTAAAAAAGAAGACGAGCTGAAACGATTTTTAGTTTTGCCAAAGAACCCAATGACAGGCCTAAAAAGAAATTGCACACTATTTTGTGGACTAATGAAAGTCAGATTGTTCTTTTTGGGTCTAAGGTCCACAGAAGACCTGCAAACACTGAACTCACACACATGGGGTCATGGACCAGTTTGAGTCCATCAGAATACTAGAATAATAGAATGATAGAAGTCCCGTTGCAGTACGCTGAAGAGGGAACGCTCTTGAAATGGACAATGACTCCAAATACAAAAGCGAGCAAAATCATGTTTCCATACAAAATTCAGGTCATTGATTGGCAGGCACAAACCCTGAACCTTAATCCCATAGAAAATGATGTTTTTGAGGCAAAACCAAAAAAAGCATAGGAATTGTGGAAAGTAGTAGTAAATAGTTCGATCAAAACGTGATCAAACACCTAAATATTAGTTTATAATTGGTAATAATTGGTTCATCTTCAAGCATTTCTGAGTTTACAGTACGCCCTCGCGCATTCGCGCGTCAACGCTCACGACTCCATCTCATTGCGGATTTTTAGTAGGTAGTCACGTGATACCGTAACGGGAATTCTATTGGCTGACGGCATCCGGAAGTGCGCTGCGTTCTGTCAGTCTTGGACTTTCGTGGGACACAAAAGTGCTTTAAACGGTCTGTCAGAGTGTGTGGAAGGTGGTTTAATATCAGTATGGGGAGGGTTCATGAACGTTTAAATTACCGTAAATAATAAGATATATAGAACACGATCTTGATCGCGGATTCCTTAATCACGTGTGGTTCCTGGAGCGCATTAACCGCAAAGAACGAGGACGCATTGTATACAGGTTATACATTTCTGAGTTTATAAATAAAGATGTCAACACTGCTATTTTTTTTAACATTGTTTCTTAATTTTCTATAGAATATAATCTAATCCAATGACTTTTTCCACTTATTTTTGCTTTGAACTCAAATACACAGTGTCCCCAATGTATCTGTGTGCATTAAAATAAACAGTGTTTGAAGAATTTTGAGGTTTTCTCACCTTTTTAAACCTTCTACTGTTATTATGAACATGTCTGCGTATATAAACTACATATTTATAAACTATATATATACAAACTGAAATATAACTAAATGAATTACAACAGAATTGAATTAAAGCACACTTTTATTCAAATCCGGTGCAAAATGTTCAACTACACTGGTTAAAAAATCCACTGTAAATATAACAAACAAATATTACCAGCAGGAAAATCTTAATAATATAAAAGTAGAACAGCTCCAGTGTGGAAAAAAAAAACCCTAAATAGCACATTTTATCATTTGAAATATAATTCTTGTGAATTCAGATTATTTAGGTAACATTTCTCGCAGGACCGGTAGAGATAATAGTCGTCCTGCAAGTGTTTGAGTGTAAAATAGTGAAGATAAAACTAGACGTGTGCTACATGCTATATATAAGCATGACAACAAAAAAAAAGACACCGGGTTTGTAAGAGCAACATAAACCGCTGCCTTCATGCCACCTTGGGGCGAATGACGGACGAAAAACTGGGAGGCAGAAAGAGAAAAAGAGTCTGATCGTCAGTTTGAAACAGACTTAAATCACCACAGATATTTTAACGCCAGCTCGTGATGACCTTCGCTTTCTGCGGCTCATACAGCGGGGCTACATGTCGAGGCCCTGTAACACACAAATAATAACACGGAAGTCTTCCCAAATTGGGAAATGAAAGTAAAGAAATCATAGAGGAGGAGGAGGAGTTTCCTTACTGTTGTTGCAACACAAACAGATGACGACCAGCAGAGAACAAGACGCCAATAAAGTCAGGCTGATAAACCTGAAACACAAACACAGTCGTCTGCTGAACACTTTGGTGGAGGTAGAGACGGTGGAAAAATATGGACCATGTTCCCCTGGGAGAAGTTTGATTTAAAAGAAGAGATGTGACGATCAGGTCTCACCAGTAGCCGGGTGGAGATGGTGGGGCTTCAGAATGACTCCACGTTGAGAGATGATCAACACCTTTATATCACAAATACATATCGATGTTTAAGGATCTTATATCAGCAACCGAAAGCTATTTGATGAAAATAATGATAGCAGTGCAATGATAATTTAAGCTAGTTCGTCCTAAAAACAGGACAACACCCAGCAAAGCCGCCAATCGATAATTGCCGTCGATCAATCACAAATTCTTGTTCTAGAGCAAAACTACTCTATGAGATTTAGTTTGTCAAACTCTAAAAAAAAAAAAGGCTTTAGAAATTAAAATTTGCTTCATATATGATCATTTAAATATTCCTTCATCTTTGGTCAGCGTTGGTCAATTTAACTTTTTTAACTGTATGATTCTGCAATTTTGCAATCGTTGGTCAAAACCTTTTGTTTTAGCACTAAACAGATGGATGCTAGCTGTGGTTGCTAAGGAGCTGGATGACGGAAGTTGCTCGCCAATGACGTATGATGCCCATGTGACCACTGAATGATAAATAACATATATGTCACTTAAAATTAACTTTACTGTCACTTTAAGAGAAACCTACTGGTCCTGAGACTGGGCGTGACCTGAACCTCCACACCTAGCTGCATCTGTCCCACGATGCACCAGTACCAGCCGGCATCGCTCAGCTGCAGATTCCTCAAGGTCACGGTGAACATCCTGTTTCCGTCATCGCAGATCGACACCAAAGCGTCTTTGAAGTTCTCTTCAGGACCTGCCGTCCGACAGGAGCTCCAGTCTCCCATCCGACACCATTTCTTCTTGTTTCCTCTGTAGGGCAGGACATCCCAAAGAACGTCTAATACCCGTAAAGACTCTACACCAGGAGTTTGACGGTAAATCAAACAAACGAGGGCCGATACCTGAGTCGTTCACTGTAATAGCATTTGATTGAGACTTCTTCCCCTACTTCACCAAAAACTTTGTTTTCCGCCACGGACAAACCTGTGGAACCAAAAGTTACGGCAGGTTCACATCCAACACCAGTGAGATGAAATTGAACTCCGTAGTTCATTAAGGGTTATAACTCACCGTGAACGACATTGATGTAGATGAACTTGAAAACATCAGGGGTCCAGCCGTCGCCTACCTCCACGCTACACGAGTACCAGCCTGTATCTGCCTCCGTCAGGTTGTTCATGGTCACAATGGACGCCAGATGGCCCGGAGAGTCCGAGATGCTCACTTTAGCCTCGGCTGGGTCGTCTGAATGGGGGTTATCTGTTCTTGCTAACGTGGTGCACCACACCCTCGTCCTGCCCCAGCACCAGTACTTGACATAGCTGGCGTACTGGGGCTCATAGTGACACGGGACGGTGATCGATCGACCCTCCAGGACGGTTCGCTGCTTGTTGGTGGTCACCATGCAGAAGACGGCTGGTAAAAGACGACAGGTTGAGGGCCGAGGCTAGGACACAGCGAGGCCTCATTGACCTGGGCGACACCCCCGTTTTCGGGGTTTCAGTTTCATTTCTAGCAAAACGCTAACAAACGACTGTCTTTGTTCTCAACTCAAATGGGACTATCCCACTTTGAATGGAGATAAGTTTTTCACACGAAAACGGAAAGAAAAAAAAAGTGTTACCAAAGAATTTCATATATTATTATAAAACAAACACAAAACCCATTAAGAATGTTAGATTTGTCTCCAAGGAGTGATCAATAAAGAAAACAATATTCCTGTCTTCAGTTATTTTATTACTTTATATTATAATAAAGTCAGAATCAATACCTGGAGCCCACAGTAGCAGGATGACGGTGCGTTTAAGGAGCGTCGGCATGTTTCAGAGTGGGTTTATAGGAGTGGAGGATCTTTCATCCGTTAATGGACTCCAGATTCAGGAGCAGATGCATCCCAAGTCATGTGACCTGAAGATGACCCCCCACACACACATACTGTAGATTTTAACCTTGTAGGTGTTGGACAGACTTTACCTCACAACTTAAACTCATTTATCAAAAAGCTATACTAAAGGACGTAGAATTCTATTTATTCCTATAATTATAATTTTTTAAATATTTTTAAACAGCATCGAGGATTTATTAACACCTGCTCCAGAAATGTTCGACGTAAAAAACGACTTTTATCTGTCATTATTTTTATTTTCACAATAAGATTATTTTCATAATAAGAATTCTTTAGAATTTACACACATTACAGAATTTACAGATTCATTTACATTTTCAGACTTTAGCAGATCTTAAGCACAATTTCGTTTTAGTTAGCTAATGCTAATTAGCATCGAGCTCAGACCACAGCTGGTTCAGTAAAGAAAAAAAAAAACGTATGAGGCACACATCTATGTATGCAATTCTGCATTTTCATTCATTTGTAAGAACTTTTCATTTCTTTTGCTAGCCTAAGCTACATTAGCCAAATTTAGCTAACAGTGTGTTCATCCTGTACCTTCACACATTTTTATCTTCTTGTCTTCTTTAACTCACCTGTTTCTGAATTAATACGTTTAATGACACCTTTCCTGCATTCAAACTTCTCTGCAGGTAATTTTGATGTCTGAAAATGTTGGATTTGTTCCATTCAGTAAATTAACAATTATTTCAAGACCCAAACTGTTCTGCCGAAGTTTGTCTCTGAAGAACCAGTCCTTCATGCTTTGGCTACAAATCATAATTCATCTTGTGTGGAAAATGTCAACGGAATTTAAACGGAACTTTCAGAAAACTCAACAGTTGACGGAGTTGCGTGACATTTTTCCCGTGTTCTGACATTTCTTGCTGCTCGGTGAAAAGCTGCTTTATGTTGTTGTTGTTTTTTGTTCGAACAGACTTGTAGTAGATTTTCTCAGGGGGAAAAAAAAAAAAATCTGCTCAAAACGTCAGGAGAAACCTTTAGTGTGAACAGCTTTGACAACATGCCTTCAAATGTTTGTTTCAAATGATTTTACTGTGGTTTTATACATCATTTATGGTTGAACCCAGATGTTAATAGACTATAATTGTAATTTTTTTTTAAAATTAGAACTCCTTTCTAGTAGAATAAAATGTTTGGGAATCTTTTTCTTTGCTAAATACCCAACGTTCAACACTTCTCACATGTCGCTCTAAAGCCTGAGAAAATATTTACAGCTGCAGAAATTTATCTTTGACTGAATCTTCAAATTATTGATTAGATGTATTTTAGCGGTCACTTTTTTTTTTCCATCACTGATAACTGAAAGCAACTGAGTCATTAGTCACAAGAGCTCCATTTCTGGTTTTATTTCTTATTCTCAAAAATGGAATTCTTTACAAATCTTAACCTAAAAAAAATTAATCAACAATTTACTTGTAAGAAAATTGTACTGCATCATGTCTGACATTGTGAAACTAATGCCGTGTGAAGCTTGGATGGAGCGAATCTCCGGCAGAAGAGCAGATGTAGTTTTTTGTGATCTGTGGAAAAGAAGAAGAGGTCACAACGTTAAACAACAGAAAGGAAATGAAGTCTCCACCTGTGTGCAAGTCTAAAAATTTCAATAACACTTATCTAGCAGAGCAAAAGAAATATACGTGCTATCGTATATCTTGGAAGTGACGCTGAAGTCCGATTTATCACACATGGAGCTGTTGTTACTGACAGTGTAGTGATGGGAATGGCTAATGTGACGATGAGGGGGAGGGAAGAGGCCGAGCACGCCGTGGACGTGAATAGCCAGGCTGAGAACAAATACGACCAACGGTTTATGAGAAACGAAGGAATACACACCATCTGGGTGGAGGACGCTGAATGATGTCTGTTTCAACCAATGAAGTTCATCACAACCAGGTGGAGGACTGTGTGAGCAAACAGGAAGTCAGCGAAGGCTCTCTCTGGTGAGATGGAAAGGAACTCTCCTTTGTTCTGTGGGTTGATCTGGATACGGAGACACACTGAGGAAAACACAAAGACATGAAGGACATCAGTTTAGTTCTCCACTGATTGATACTGATGTTATCATTTGTGGAATTATGGTGCATTTTATGTTTGGGCCTAACAAAATCTGGAGGAAATTAATGTAGTTCCATTCATTCTCATGAAAGCTGGAGCTCAATATTCACATTTCTTCCTCATTGTGTACATTTAAAGCCAAGCGATCCATCAAATAGATGACGAGTATAAACACACAAAAGCTCACCCGGATTGATGCACAATGTTTTCAAATTGAGATCTGAGTCACGCGTTTCTCATTCTATGTCTGAATAGCAAAAAGAATTCATTTTTGTTGTTGTAAATTTAGCATTTAACATTTTATTGGTTACATCCATCTAAATGTAATCCAACAGGGCTGTGACTCATCTGGTTTCACTGGTATTTGGGGAAATATTAAATTGCATGTTGCTCTTTGTTTTATTGATTTATAGGAATAAGTGGAGCAGATTCCTTTGCAACATTTATATGTCAGACATTAATGTGACTAACAGCTCTCTTAATTTAACAATATCAAACCAGATATTAAAACTACAAACTCTGGATTTACTGTAGTATTCATTATTTACAGTCATAATAAAATTATTATTAATATTGTATTAATGCATAATAAATATACCAGTGTGATGACTTGCAATAGGAACACACAAATTAAAACGTTCAGATTGAATTAACACAAAAAATAACATTGAATGAAGCTAGCATTTACTGTACTGATAGCTCAGTGCTATCAGTGTCATTAGAGCTAACGGCTAACTAGGCTAAGGGCTAGCAGAGTTAGGTGCAGTCAGAGCTAAAGGCTGACAGGGCTAAAGGCTAACAGAGCTAAAGGCTGACAGGGCTAAAGGCTAACAGAGCTAAAGGCTGACAGGGCTAAAGGCTAACAGAGCTATAGGCTGACAGGGCTAAAGGCTAACAGAGCTAAAGGCTAACAGAGCTAAAGGGTAACAGAGCTAAAGGCTAACAGAGCTAAAGGCTGACAGGGCTAAAGGCTAACAGAGCTCAAGGCTAACAGAGCTAGCTGCCAAAATAGCAACAGGAACACATCCTATGATGATAATAAAGATAGTTTCTATTTAATTTTAGTGTTTTTAACATTTATATTCAAATAAAGTAAATTTATTTTCCGCGCAATCATAATTTATTACTCCGTGACGTTGTTAGCTTAGCTAGCCTAACTCGATATCGCCGACTGGACGTCCAACATCTTTCCAAATCAACTCGAACTGACGGGAGTTTTTATCCGGACTCGAACCCAAACCGACCTGCGAGGATGAAGGCCCCCACGCAGGAGATGAAGCCGGACAGAAAGCTGTTGAAGGGGAAGGTGCCGACCAGCAGGCAGTAGAGGAACTGAAGCGCTCCTGTCAGCAGGATGTAGAGCAGATAAGCGTCCACCACCTTCAGCCTGTTGGGCGTCGAGCTGCTGTACTCCTCCAGAAACCGGGAGATCACCGATAACACCGAGTTCGACATGATTCTCACGTCTAATCAGGACCAAACCGGATCAACAGCGGTTCCGTCGCAGTCAAATGAGTGACGTGTCCCAGTAACCGGAAGTGGCTTCGGTCCCACACAAAATATCTTCCGAAACCCCAACAGAGAGATGGAAAAGGAATAAAGATGACCCACTCGGAAAGGAATCGGAATTCTTCATCCGATGTTGCATTTTAGTGCTCAGACCGTCCACACAACATTTTTGAATCTTTATTTTACAAGTTATAACACTTAATAACACGTTTTTGAAACAGAAATTAATCCGGTGCGTGAATTGGTAAATCTTAAGTAACCATTTATGCGGGGCGACGCTTTCTTGCGTACATGTGAGGAGTCTTCATGATAGAAGATCTTTGTTTCCGGTCAGCTGACCCACGATTTCCGACGTTACAAAACATTCCATCAACAGACCTCGTTTGTAGTACAGTAACCACAGACGGAAGGAAGGTCTAACCGGCTGCTGTCGGTGAAATATGTCCGCAGATGGATCCCGCTACAACCGCAGCTCCGATTCACGATTGTGACGCAGAGTAAGTCCGTCCGGAACTTTACGTGTGTCTACTTGTGTTGTTGTTTCTCTCCGGGACATGTTGACTTCCCCATACTGCTGTGTCATTGCACCTGAGTCACACATGGAGTGTGAACAGGTGACACAATTCCTCTCATTCTTACCTGCTTTTTTTTTTGTTTTTTTGTTTCATCGTTACTTCCGTTACACACCGGTAATATTAATGTGAAAGCAACAGTTCTAACATTAGGAATTAAATATCCACTCACCAACTTCCTGTGTCACTTCCGTTGCACGTGTGACGTTATGGTGATGTAATAATAATGACTACAGCAGCGAACTGTGTGTTCATGTTTATAATAAATGAGATTGTTTAAATCGGCTTCTATTCACATTAGCATGTCGTTTGCTGCTCCTCATTGAGTGACGTGGAATGACTCAGCAAATGTCAGTATAGAAGTACCAGGATGATGGAACCTGGTTCTGATCCAAGGGGGAACCCAGTACGTTTACCATGAATAAGGCGACCCGCTCTTGGTTCCGCTTCCTTTATCAACATTTGTTGTTGCAACGAAGAGAATTGGCGTATTCCGAATAGATGCTACTAATTCAAACACGACAGTGTGTTGACCTCTTGACCCTCGGTGACCTGTTAGCCGTGGATCCGTTCTATCTTTGGCTCTACCAGTTGTGGTTTTCATGCTTTTCGTTCTGTCTTTCTTTCAGGTCTAGTTCAGTCTGGAACTGGTGGCCTTCCTGGCGACCGACCTCCATGTCCCTTTTAAAGACTACAGAGTCCAAGATTCTTGCTTGTAAGAACATTTTGAATCATAACTCTTCTCAGAGTACAATGAAAAATTACTTAAATTCACCTTAAATCTGAGCAACAACTTGAAATAATTTAGGCCCATATCTTCTTGTCAACAACATCTCGTCTTGATTTATTAAATATTACTTAAAAAATCAATACTGTATGGAAGAGATACTGTGAAAATATATTATCACCCCTATGTAAAGCTAACATAAGCATAGTAAAGCTTTTGTCCTTGATACAAAAGCTGCCCAGCCTTTATCTCCAGTCTTTATCTGGATCTATTGTGAAATTAACCTCACTGAGGGTCTGTTTGTCTTGTCTGGCAGGTATTCAGAGCGACCTATGGGCCCGGTTTGTGACTCTACCCAACCAAGATCGAATATGGACTCTGACCCTTACCAATAAAGTGGTGCAGAAACCTGTAGAACAAGGTACCGCCTTTGTCCTTGCTTTGCCTGTTTGTCAAAGATTCTCGGTGCTCATGTAACTACCCTCTTTCCTCAAGCCGCGAAGACTCCTCTGGTGATGGTCCACGGCTTTGGAGGAGGTGTAGGCCTGTGGATCCGCAACCTGGAGGCCTTGAGTCGGTCGCGGCCCGTTTACGCCTTTGACCTCCTGGGCTTTGGGAGGAGCTCCAGGCCGCCGTTCCCATCGGATGCCGCCAATGCAGAAGAGCAGTTTGTGAACTCTATTGAGCAGTGGAGGCAGTCTGTCGGCCTGGAGAACATGATTCTACTCGGACACAGTCTGGGAGGATACCTGGCAACCTCATACGCCATCCAGTACCCGTCCAGGTAAGGATGCCCTTCCTGACGCAACCCTCTGTATTTATCTGGGCTTGGGACCGGCACAATAAGACACTGGCTTGTGTCCTCTTGTGGCTACATTTAAGGATGCTAGTAAGACATAGTGAAAAATATGTGGGGAAGTGACAGACTTTATGGATTTATGGATTTTTTTTTTACTCATTTGATGTGAAAAGACAATGGTGAATGTTTGAACAGCAAACATTGACCTTCCTCCCATCGACGTTGGGTACCGTTGGCTTCTGAACTGAGACAGTACCCTTACCTTTACTTTCCTGTTCTTTGGTTACCGTTCAAAGACTGTGGGGCAGCTCTAACCAGCTTTTACCCAGGTGGACTGTTGCATCTGAACGTAACCTGTATAGAAGTTATACAGTGCCAGACTCTACCTGTGTGAGGGCGGATCGATGGCACAAATTATGATGTGTTCTGTTCTCCTCTGCCAGGGTGTCCCATCTCATCCTGGTCGACCCCTGGGGTTTCCCAGAGAGACAGCAGACCCCAGAGGCTCCTGGGGCTCAGGGGGCGGAGGTGGTGAAGAGGCCAAGTGCTCCTCGCTGGGTTAAAGCTATCGCATCCGTAGTTTCCCTCTTCAACCCCCTGGCCGTCATCAGAGCGGCAGGACCATGGGGTAAGATGCCTGACAGTCCATTTAACCATGCACTCAGCCACATGTGCTTAGACTCACTCCCTGTTACGGCTTCAGGTCCAGGATTGGTGAACAGATTCCGTCCTGATTTCAAAAGGAAATTTGAAGATTTGTTTGATGATGACACTATGACGCAGTACATCTACCACTGTAATGCACAAACCCCCAGGTGAGCCAGTGAACACATCACCGAATCACAGAACTTGTTTAGATATCCTAAAGTGTAAGGAGTTCAGTCATTTCAGCTGAGACGGGAAGGAGTCGATTTAGTTTGCATCTGTGCCTTTTACGCACAAGAAACAGCTTTGAATTAATTTCCAACATGACACAAGATCCAAAGTTAATTAATGCTATGTGTTTTGATACATATCAAAAAAGTTCAAGCTTCGTGCAGTGAAACAGTCCAGGTTCACACAGTGAAACAGTCCAGGTTTATACAGTGAAACAGTCCAGGTTTATACAGTGAAACAGTCCAGGTTCACACAGTGCAACAGTCTTGAATGTGATGTCAGAGCCCATTGTAATGAGCACACAGTGCTTTAATGTCTCCTGACTGACCTCCTACCACCTTCCCCATCCCTCCCAGTGGTGAGGTGGGATTCCGGGCCATGACAGAGTCTCTCGGCTGGGCAAAGAGGCCCATGCTCCACCGGATTCACCTGCTGCCCCCTTCCATGCCTGTAACCATGCTATACGGAGCACGATCCTGGGTGGACAGCTCATCCGGAGATAGAGTAGTCCAGATCAGGAGCGACGCCCTAAGCAAAGTGGTGGTGAGTCATGAGGAAGACATTATCCAATCAGGAGTCTTTTAATTCAATGACCTTGTGTTTAATGCGTGCCTGATCTGTGGCCCTGTGCAGCTGATAAACGACGCCTCTCATCACGTGTACGCCGACCAGCCAGAGGAGTTCAACAGAGTGGTGGAGTCGATATGCAGCTCAACAGACTGACGCTGGTCCGAACATGGAAATGTTTTCACCTGAAGCATGCTGGTTGGTCTGCATCTGTAGGTCTCATCTAGTTCAACGGTTGAATGTATTTATTACCTTTATTTCTGTATTAAACTAACTGAATTTAAGTGTTTTCGATTTAACCTACCTTGTTAGGAAACAATTTTTTTTAATGCTGTATTGTTGGTTTTATTTGACACTAATAATTGAGCCACTACTTGAAGAAGAAGAGGAAAGAAGAAGAAGTGTTCTTCAATAATCCCCTTGGAGGAATTCTTTCCACTCAGTCTATATTTTTACATGCATAAACATATATATGTGTGTGTACATAAGTATATATATTCGTGTAGAGTGGCGGATGGCTCCATAATGGTGCGCCCCAGCTCATAGGGGGGCGATGCCTTGTTCAAGGGCACTTCGGCAGTGCTTAGGAGGTGAACTGGTGTCTCTCCAGCTGCCGGTTCGGACTGCAAACGTTTTTTGGTCCAGACTGACCACAGTCCGGTCCCCAGCATAAGACCTAGTGGACTAAGACTGCCGACCCCAATGGTCTCTACTGTTTAACCCGTTATACCATTAATGAGTCAATCACACACTGCTGTTTTTCATATAGGATCAAACTATGTTGTATTTTATACCGTGACAATTAAAGTTTATTTTACAAAGTATTTCCATCGCGTGTCGCCGATGAGATGCACTCTGTCTTTTGACCTGCAGAGGTCGGTAAAGTTTAACTGTGAGCTTTACGTAGAAAATCAGAGATTGTCATCATGTTCGATAATGTTGTGTCTGCAGACCAACAGTAACAGGACATACGGAAGAAAAACACACATTTTACACATGTTTAACATTCATAGCATGACTTTGAGAACAAAGGAAGTAACTTCATCTCCAAGCAGGTCAAAGTTAAAAAAAACATCCACTATCGCACATTCCAGAACCGGGGAATCACGTCAGTCATCAATATCATGAATGAAGATCAACAAAGGCGTGTCACCGGCCTGAAGTTACGCATTCTGAACGAGTCGCTGCACAGATAACCAACCGTCCTGCAGTGCATGAAAAAATTATTCAATGCAGAAATGTAAAATTCAAGGAAGCACTTGTTGCCTCCAATCCTGATATCTGTGAAGACGAAAATAAGGAAACTCAGGTTGTGTCAGTGCCAGTTTTATTAACACAGTACAAAAAAATAACATTGATAAGGCAGATAAATAGTGTATAGAGTTGTTAGTTTCCTTCACATTGTGGTTTGTTGGGTTGACGGTAAACACAACAGAGTCAAACTGAGGCAAAGTGAAAGCTCCAGACTGGGTTTTAGTGGGATTCACAGCAGTGGTCAGTACAGTTCTGCAGGAAGGATGCAATATTCAAATGATGGAGTCTGCCAAGTGCGGAGTAAAAGTCAAAACAGGCGAGTTCCATAAAAAGGCTGAAAATCTTCAATCAATCCCTCAGTGAAACACAAATTATAAATCTAGTGACAAATCAAGACATTAAAAGTCTCGAATGGAGTCTGAAGTCAAGTCTGACGAGTCAAACTTACATAAAAATATCATTAAAAACAAGTCCAGAGTAATTACCAAGTCTGTAACAGGTCATAATGTCATGATAACCAAAGTGAAAATAGAAATGTTCTCATTCTTGATGACCTTCAGTCGATCTATGAATCTCAGCATAGATTTTATTTTGACTATTTTGGTCTGCTGACTTTAATTAGCTCCTTTCTGTTTGGTTGGGTTTGAATTGTTTCCACACGAGGTGAAGTCAGTAGTCATGGATGTTCTCGCTATTCCTCTCGTTCGATCAGTCTCAGTCATTACATTTGTGACTTGACACCAAGTCACTTGACATCACGCAGCTAAAACACACGAAGAATCACACAAAACACATTCCGTTGTTGTATTTTCAGGTCAATTTCATTCATTAACATAAAAATATCCTCGTTCAACATTTTTTTCATTAAAAAAAAAAGGTTGATATCGATATCTTCACACACGTCACAGTACCCTCCTTCATATGAATAGAATACAAGCAGTATTTACAGTAACAACAGAGCCGACGCTCTGCACCTTCAAGAACAAACACAGCTTTAAAACATCAGAATAAAAATGCTTGCTAATCCCGATAATCCTACAGTTGGTACTCGTTTATTCTGGAATACAGAACGATAAAGGAACACTTCATATAATTCTCGGCGTATGAGGAGACGGTGAAGCGAAGGAGTGTGACGCTAACTCACTCTCACTGCTCACGAACGATGACGTCGGCCACCCCGTGAATTTGCGTGAGCTGCTTACAGTCCAGAGACGCCACCAGCTTCCTGGGTCCGGGTTGAGTGGGGATGAAGTGTTCCGTCAACGTCACCGTGGAGTGACCGCCAACGTCTCTGACGGGGGAAGGAGATGTTAGCATGTCTGCGACGGAGGTGAAGAAGAACTAGACAGATATGTGTTTGTCTTCTTACCCTACGACCACTTCGTGGCCCCTCTGCAGACCCAGGCCTTCCACTCTGAACACCACGTCCTTTAGCATGCGGGGCAGCGGGTTGGTGAAGATTATCTTTGCCGCCATCTCCTTACCAACCACAGCTTTCCCCAGAGGCTACAGAACGGAATTCAAAATGAGTCCACATAGAGGGAAACAAACAAATCCTGACAAGGTATCGGCAAAACCAAGAACCCACCGTGATGGTGAGGTCTGGTGTGCGGAGTCTGAAAGTCGTCTGGTTGGCTAAGACTTGCTGGGTCTCACTGACTCTTCCAGAGAGGGTCAACATTAGCGCTGCTTGATCCACCAGCTGGTTCTGGTACTCTTGGTAGGGAAGTACCCAGTCTATGGTCTTTTCTATGAGGGAAGGTACAGTGGCTCAGCAGTTTGTACACATTAGCTCATTAGCTTAGCATAAAGACTAGCCAAGGGTAAGAAAACATGGCTCTGTCCAAACTTCACGAAACCCATGTACCAGTCGCAGTCTCACTTTGGTTTAGGTCCTGAAACTATTAGATTAGGTTTATCAAAAAAAGATCACTTTGGGGTGTTCGGGGCGAGGCCACCTTAAATACCTGCAAGGGGCGGGGTTAAAACTAAAAGTTGTGACTGTAGTCCAAAAATTAATATGGGTTGATCAGACGTAAGTTAGAAGAAGTAAATATATAGAATTTTTTAGAAGAAAATGACCAGAAAAAATCTCTAACATATTGATAAACCGACCTTCATTGGGCAGAAGCTCCACAGGAAGCTGCTCCTTCTTGATGGTTCCCTTCAGCACGCCGGTGTAATACATGACGGCCACCTGGATGTGCAGCGTGGTCCGCCGCGGCTCCGAGCTCAGGTTTTTCAACAGGATGCTCAGCTGGGCATCGGCTCCCATCATAGGTCCCTCACCCTCCATCCTCACCTCAATGGAAACGTCCTCTGCCACGGGCGAGGAGTAGATGTTCGGCTTGCTTCCGTAGCGACTGGCTGTCTCCACGGCAATGCGTTCCTCTTCCGAACCTAATCAAGACGGAGAAGAAATGAGTGGGAAAACATGACATCAGCACATTGTTAGATGATGACTGATCAGATTGTGGAGTTGCTGCTACCTTCTTGGTGTTTGTAGAGGTGAGTGATGTCCGCCCGTTCCTCAGATCCCACCGCTTTAGTGCTGATGCAATGGCCCACCGCTTTCTTCTCGCTGAAGATCTGGCTGAACGTACCGTCCAGGTTCTTCTGCCAGTAGATCTTATCACTGTTGACCTGACAGGAAAGAACCAAGAGTTTTGTTTCCTCTGCAGGTTTGAACATTTAGAGAACGATAACAAAAATATCTCTCACCTCAGCAAAGACAAACGGCGTGTCATGTTTGAGGTAGACATGGCCAGCACGGATGGCGTTGACAGAGGCGGGCCCACAACGGAAAGTACCCTGGCTCGTTTCCTGGGGCGTTGAGTCGACGGCCTGCCAGCCTCCATGACCGGGGGGCAGGTCTGGTCTCGCCATCCAGCAGTCATTCCACACGTGAAAGTTCCTAGATGGGATGGTAATATGAGAAAGGAGGAGTTTGATATTTGGAGGAATAAACTGCAGGGATGTAGCTCGCTACGTTTAGCATAACGCCGGAAAATGGAGGGAAACAATTAGCTTGGCTCAGTTTTTGCTAAACTAAGATGAGATTAGATGAGATGAAGTGAGATAAGCTAAGATGAGAAGAGATGAGATGACATGAGGTGAGGTGATGTGAGATAAAATGAGATGAGATAAAATAGATGAGATGAGAAAGATTAGATTAGATCAAATTAGATTAAAATGAGATAAAATTAGATGACATAAGATAGATAAAAGGAGATGCAATGAGATGAGATAAGCTAACATAAGATATAGTCTTTCTGCCTTCACAAACATAATTTCATGAGGAGCAGATTTTTAGATCGGCCTCTACAATGAAAGACGTCAACTTTTCTGGGGTTTCAAGTTGGAAAACGGCAGCTACTTCATTCCTGAGACTTGGCTTTAGCCGTGCGCTATCGTGGTCATGTGTCACATCTCACCACACAGAATCACTGTTGAGATAGTCGATGGGCTCCAGGTCCTCATCCAGATACACGTCCGTACTGAGGGACACGTCGGTGTCGTGGGCAGACTGGAAGTTGGTCACACTGCGGGCCGGTATGCCAAGACACCGCAGCACTGGAGACGAAGACAAACGCTGATTAAAACTCAATTCACGTTTAATAATTCTGTTCCCAGACGTTATATTTCTTCTACGATGGAATTTGCTTGACTGACAGGACTTTACAATCCCAACTGAATGAAAGCAACACATGTGTCTCCTTTAAAGCGAAGGTGTGAGGTATGGCAGGAATGTCAGTGTGAGGTATTTTGGGTGCTGGCTAGGCAACATGTGCTAGGGTCAGCTAGCTATCATGTGAGGGATCCTGCGCACCATCTGGGAAGAACCAGTGAGCACCAACAAGCCATGACTGATGGACCTGATGTGTTTTTTGCACATGTGCACACCATCACATGACCTGCCTGTTGTCTCACCCGTTGTTGTGACAGCAGAGAAAACCCAACACTGTCCATATGACACTGGTATTCCATCGGACGCGTGGTATTTCCTCAAGATCTCCACGCTGCTGCTCCACGCTGCAGGAGATACCCCGTCAGAGTAGTCCCCAGACCAATTCCCCACCAAAACCCCAAAGTCGTCCTGGGCGTTTACCTGTTAAAGGGAACGGAGAACAAGGAAATGGTTCAGCCATCATATCGTCATTCAAAGCTAATCAAGAGTATCTAAGCAACGGGGGGGGAAAAACACAACCTTTCTCTTTGGATGTTTAAAGTATGGTCAAAGATATTTCACTTGACTTCCCATCAATAAACCCAACTTTAAACTCACCATGGCAGACAGAACCCGGACAACGTTGATCGGATCAGCTCGGCCGGACGGAGGAATGTCGCTCTTCTCCAGGATGAACAGAGACGCTTCCAGGATTCCCTCATGAAACTGAAACGAACTTCGTTGAAAACCTGACGCATTCCGATGCTTCTCGGTCACAGATTTGTTTTTGGGGTCCGTACCTGCCCGAAATTCCATGTGCGAGAACCAATCTGTTTCTCTGTGCCGTAGTAAATTCTCCCAGTGTCGTTGAGAACGTACTCCTTCCTCTCCTCCTCATCATCCAGAAATACCATGTCCCCTGGAAACACATGACAGCGTTGGACAAAAATGCTTCTAAGTTGCAAAAAAACCAATCATCTAAGTCCCGCCCCCAACTACATGACTGGTTTGGTGTTTGATGCAACCATCTATGCACCAACGGGATCACTGAACTTTCAATAAGGTAGGTTAAAAGGTATAGTCAGTGTTTTCCTACCCTGAGGCAGCAGACAATGATCGAACCCTGACTCACGCTCTCAGAGACAGTTAACGTCACCTTGGAGATGACGCCATGATGGGTGTGGTTCGTTGTTAACACACACACACCTACACTCCAGAGCCGCTCACCTCACATATCAAGAAGCTTTAAGTCGCTAAAGGGGTTTGGATCCATTCTGAAACAAACCAAACCAGGTTCAGTCCAGAACTACACCTCTTTTAGTCTTTGGTGTCTTCGGTCCAGATGTCATGGCCAGATCAACCTGAGAAGTCTGATCTACAGCAGCTTTTCTTCTTGCCTCCATACAAACCAGGAAATAATCCGCTTTTCAGTCCAACCAGCGGGTCAAATTTAAATTTAAAAAGTAGAGCTTTTGCTTCTTTGTGGGTGAAAGGGGCCCAGAATGAGCCCCACTCAACTCCTCGGTGACGACATCGCTCAAGAATGTGATTTCTTTTCACAAATGAAATGTCTCAAGGACAGGAAATGGTTAAGCAACACAATGAGCCAATGGGCCCTGCAGAGGGGCCCGTGTTCATTTGTGGGAAGCGGCCTATTTTGAGTGACATCAGCACGACGTGGATGTGCCCTCCTGACCCGGGTTAGAAAAATCTGTCTTTGTTTGTCCATCTTTTTATCTTCTTGCTGTGGTGGCTGTGATTTCCTACTGGGTGTGGAAAAGCAACGTGACAAAAATAACGAGTGGGAGAGCAGCAAACGATGGACATGAGAAAAAAAGCGAGTGGAAGGAACAGGCTTAACAAAGTCATGAGGGGACGAAAGAGAGAAAGGGGGGAAGTTATGCTTGGGTGGGGAAGGGTGGAGTGTCTCGAGGTTATACGGGAGAAAGTAGAGCTTGACAGGAACTGGCAGCTGTGATAATTGTGATTCTCAGTTCTTAGCGAAAGCTTCTGCAGACGCTCAGTGGAGGATATCGAAGGCCAGAAAGCAGCGCCGCGGGGAGACGAATTGAGGATGAGGTCAACAGATAGGAAGACGGGGGCATGTCTGGGTGGAGACGATATAAAGGCAGTAAAAGTAAAGGAGAAGACAGGTTGTTACCGACTGCGGGATTACTCTTGCCCCGTAGCTTTTTCTTGCAGTAATTGTATGATTTTGACTTTTACGAGTGTGAGCGAAGAACTGGGCTGAAAGCCAAAGGCAGCAAGCGAGTAATGAAAGACAGAACAGTTTCTCTTTATCGAATTTGTGGAAAACATTGTTTTTCTGACAGTGAAATCAACCCTGTTGCTGTCAGGTAACGATCTGCTCATGACGACTTGTTAAATGTCTTTCTTCTCAATGGGTAAAGCCAATCTGTGAATGCAAGGAGGCTTAAACTCTGTGAACTCTGTAATCTCATATACTTCTTTGATCATTTCTGTGGTTTCCAGTCAGGTGACGGTGACGGCCTATAGAATGATCCAGGACTTCTTCTGGAACCAGGTATTGGTGGACTCTGAAGTCTACTTGGAATACTTTTTGGGACGTCCAATGATGACTGGAGCGTCATCTTCCTCGTGTTTTCTTCTAGGATTTATTGATCCTTGATGGGATCCATCAGCTTAGGGCCTAGTTTGGGTCCAGTTTGGTTTCATGATTCCACAGAACAGCCTTCAAAAACATCTGGATCTAATCAAGGCGGTTCTAAGTTAACGGAGCCACTTTTGTGGTTCTTTTTGGGTCAGTTTTGGTGAACGTCTTGGAGATGTTAAAACTTTTACTGAGTGATTTGGTGATTTTAGACAGCTGATAACTAGTACCCTGACGATAAATGTAATACAGTAATCCCTCATTACTCGCGGTTAATTTGCTCTAGGACCACCCACAAAAAATGAAATTCTGCGATATAGCTGCGAACTATTTATTTTATCATTTACGGTAATTTTAACTTTTATGAACCCTCCCTTTACTGATATTAAACCGCCTTATACCTGTATTACCATTTCCCACACTCTTATAGACTGTTTAAAGCACTTTCGTATGAAAGAAAAGTGTTTCTTTAATACACGGAAGTGCGCTGCGTTCTAAGAGTCTCGGAAATTCAGCGCACACACGGATGCTGTCAACCAATAGAAGGGGCATACGGTATCACGTGACTACCTCTTAAAAATCTATGATGTAGTGAAGCCATGCATCTTGAAGCGCAAATAATCAAGGGATTACTGTATATTTAATGGGTTAAATCATTTTGATTCCACCTGTGGCTCACTGTGGAACATAGCAGTCTTGAAACACCCCTAGAGAAGTAACTCAACTCCCGCAGTCGGGGTCACGCTGCAGCCGCTTGACGGACAGCGACACACTAACGGATTAGGTTGGACCTTCTAACCCGTGTGTAACATTACATCAGATCAACAGCCAGCAGACATCTGCCCTGCAGTGCTGCTAGTTATTAGAATAATGACGCTATTCCCAAATCGTGCTTTTGCTCGGGATCAGGTTGATTTCACAAGAGAAAAATGTGCCACACCAAAACTAACAGTTCATCACGTAGCGCTTAAAAACTTCCAGACATGTCGCGCAACACTGTCCGTTCTTCATTTCTGACTTGCCACTTCTCTCCAGCCCCCCCCCAACGCCGTCCCACGGCCTTGTTCACACCTACTGCCAGTCTCACCTTCACACCAGGGGTTGAAGAGTATGACGATGTTCTTGCCGGAGGTGTGAGCGGTCCCCACCTCGTCCTTGGAGGAGTTGCATGTCACCGTGAGTCCATAAAGTCCACACACTGCACTGGCAGGAGAGTTGACGGACAGCTTGATCTTGTTGCCCTCTACCTCCGTGATCTTGGCCTCCCAGCGTTTCTCCTCCAGTTGGTCCACCAGAGGGATGATGACGTGGGTTCCTTTGGAGACCATGGGCAAGGTACCTTCAAGGTAGGTTACAAAAAGAAAGAAAACTGTCAAAGAATGTTCATGAACACTAGCCTGATATGCTACGTCCTCAATTCATCAGTTTTCTCATCTTCAGAGGCGTTACTGGAGACTATCCCAGCTGGGTATGGGTGAGAGGCAGGGTACACCCTAGATGCGTCGCCACCAAATTGAGGTGCATTACATGCATTCATAGTAAGTTGGAGCTTTGAGACCATCCATTAGCTTAGCATCAACACCAAACAGTTAGAATTTGGCTCGGTCCAATAAAAACAAACAAGACCGACAGTCAACACATTCCTTCACCCAATGTCAAAGAATAAAATTGTTTTGTTCCTTGGAAATGGAGAGATTTTACATAATAAGGAAAATTGCTCCCAGTCTTTTAATGTTTTATACAAAACTAAACAAAACTAAACAGGAAATCAATTCCCCAATGTACCCCATACCCGAGTCGTGCCATCCCCTCCACAAAGCCCTGTGAAAACCCTTCTGAATTATTTCTTGTGTTCCTGCTAACAAAAAATAAGGACTTGCCATGAAGTACAATTTATAGCTTAAACATTAATGTGTTTGAATTTTAAATGTGTTCAGAGGAGGAAAGATTTCATTTCATTTCACCTGGAATTCGGAAACTCCGTTTTTCACATCACATCAGATTCTTCCCACAGCAGATCACACAACCGTAGGAAACCCAACCACACATGCTTCACATCTCTTCACCTAACTGTGCATAGTTTGAGCAAACAAATTCTGGTGCTGCTAAACTTTTCCCACAATGCATCTAAGCACATCTCGGAAAGCCAAACACATTTTTAAGTTTGTGTCTTAGGAGATTGAACATTATGCAAAAGAAAAACAAACAAAGAACTGAAGCGACTTTTAGAACGTCTGACTGGATGCTTTGGCCTCAGTTGTTCGCTCTGGGGCACCCTGCTGCCATTTACTGAGCAGAACATGGTATTTATTAAGACACCATTGTTTCTCTGAACTTGGACTTCCCCTCTCAGTACTCCCTGAAAAAGGAAATCAATGTAAAACACTCTCTTATGGCTGAAGCCTTGGTGAGGATTGACTGGGAATCTTTATTTGGTGTCTCAGTTGGACAAAATAACTGATTAGTTTGTGAAAGTTGGCACAAATGTCCAAAGTTTAAAGGTGGGATATTTGTCTCTGTCAGTTTCTTCCCTCCTCCTCTCTTCCTTTTTAACTGTGGGTGTAACACTGTGGTGATGCAATGGCCTTTTAATCCCCAGTGGGTAGCAGATCGCGGTAGTATGAGGTCTGCAAATACCACAGGATGGTGTCTGGTGTCCTGAGGTCTGGAAACCGTTAAGGTTGTTGGGGGCGGATGGAATCTAAAAGTTGTGATGCAGCTATGGTTCGACCACCGTTAAAGTTAATCGGGATCTTTTTGATATGATTTTATTTGTCAGTTTATTCATCAAGGATATTTAAATTCCCACGTTAAGTGTCACAACAGGGTGTTCAGAACTTTATTCCAAACCTGTTTTCAGGTCCAAATGCAGCTTATTGGTGTTGGCGTTGAAAGGCCTGCTGAGCTCCAGCTCTATATGGAAAGACTGTCCTCTACGGATGATCATGTCATCCCCCGCATACAGGTCAGTGTGATGCTCCTGTCTGTTCTGACCCGTCTTTGAGCTCAGAAGATCCACCGAAGTCACCGACAGCTTCATTTCTGAGGAAGGAATATTTAAGTCTTTATGGTTTCTGTAGTTTACCATCATGATCATGATTTTAAACAGACATTCATCACAGAAGTCTACAACGATACCTTCGGTTTCCTTTGCCTCGCCATTCTCGGGCTTTGGTTTGATGGTTTCGGGGTCCGTTGGAAGGGCTGGAGTTGGGGGTTTGATCATTTCTATCTTGTCTGTGACATCATATGAGGCACTGTTGTGATGCTTAAAGCAACATGGGCATATCTTCCAGAACCAGCGGCTACAGAATCCCTCCTCTGGTTTCTTTTCGCTCTCCTTGTGAATGGACACCTCTACCCGGGTGGGGGGCGCCGCTCCAGGGAAACGCCCCACCTCCGATGTTCCTCTTACTGTTAATCGCTCGGCTGGCATTCTAGGATAAATATTAGGAAAAAAATGATCAAGAGTTCATAGACACAACTTATCACACATCTCACAGTGGCACAGACCTTGTGTGGTGCCTCCGGATTTATCAGAAAAAGTTCAGCTTTATTCCAAATAATTTCATTGTGTGAACCTGGACTGTTTCATTGTATGAACCTGGACTATTTCATCTTATGACCTTTGAATGTTTCACTGTGTGATCCCAGATTATTTCACAGCTTGAACTATTAAGGAGTTTCAGCTTCTCTGCCTCATGCGTAAATGGCAGAGACTGTGAATAACCTGTTTCTGCTCTCTGCACCAGATTATGCTCCAATCAAATTGAAAAGGGAGATATCACAGAACAAACTTTAGTCCAATGACCATTAGAGCATCTAAACAGATTGTAATTTGTGATGATAATTACAATTCAAGTGGAGAGAGCGCCACAATCTCTGACAAGTACAACCAAACCTTCGTCATCCAGAACAGTTTGCAGGCCAACAGAATGGGATGCTAATGACTGTTGGCAGAGGTTTTATTCCTCTGAGGATGTTTTTAAACCAGCTTCATTTATGAACATTCATCCAGTTCTGCTTTTCTTTGAAAGTTTTCCCACAGTGACCAAATTGTCTGCCTTCAGGCTTTCTCAAAGCATTCTGGAGCATTAAACCTTTCATCCTTATCAGCTACCCGGAGCGATCTGGCAAACAGCTGGACTCCATCTGTCGTGAAATAATACAGTCTGTTCACTTGAGCTGTGGTTCTAGTTATCCAGTTGGTATGTAAATCATATGAACATATGTCCCGCTGTCACATCCCCACCCTCGTACAGTTCACTAATAATTACAACGGAATTAGATCATCTGTCATACTGAAGTTTGACTTTCTGCTCGTCAAAAGTCGGAGTTTATGCCACAATGACCAGCAGAAGGAGAAAGACTTCCTCCCTTTTTCCCTCCTGTTGCTCAACAGCTGCAATTTAATGTCACATATTTTAAACGGTTAATTATCAAAACATAAGGGAACCATTTGGATGGGGCTTTTTTGTGGCACTGTAAAAAAAACACCCATAAACTCTACCTCGGCATATAAATACGCTTCAAAATCCACCGTTGGAGGTGATGTACACATCGACTGTTAGGGCTGCGTTCGCTATTAGTGACGAATCGTGAGCTAATCGTAAGCGTAAGTTGTTGATGCTCATGTTGCAGCTGTGGCTAACTAGCAAATCAATGCTAACTTTGGGCGTTAGCTAAAGTTTCTTGTGAGCGCGAGTCATGAGTCAACTTGCAACCATAAAAATTTTTTTTTTTTTAATTACAAACTGAAATTCCTAAAAAGCAAAAAGCATCACTTCTGCAGTTTGTTACTTGTGTTTAAGCAATGTTTTGCATTTTTATTTCTATAAACTAAAAGCAATGCTAAATTCATTAGCTAACAAAAAAAGTCTAATGTTTGGAAATATTTTGTTTCATATTTTATTTTATTTTATTTTATTTTATTATTTTTATTACTTTTTTTGTTGTTTTTGTTTAAAAAATACATTAATAAAAAGTTTCTAAAAAAGAATAAATTATTTAGCTAAACTTGTTAGCAGAAGGTGTTTCAGTCTCGGAGACATACTTTCATAACTTCTGTCTGAGCCGAACCCTATAAAATGTAAAGCTGTTGCATAATATGCGCTACTTGGAATGAAAGAAATGCGTGAGGCTGTGATTGGATGATGGCGGTTTGTGTGAGGGGTTTAAATGCTACGTGCAGCACGGTGAAGGTTATCTAAGCTATTTGATCCGGACTAGCGCCGCTGAGCGTCGCCGCTTTGCACGGGACGGACTAGGAGCGCTACTTATGGGAGAACGCTGCGATATTGAAAGTATGTAGTGCAGGTCACAAGGTCAGACAGCTGAGGAAAAGGTGGGGAGGGGGCGCATCGCATTAACGCCTTGAAAAACCTTTGGTGCCAGTGCAGAATGTGAATCAGCGGTCACTTCTGATTTTCAGCTCCTTCACTTCCTCTGTTTATCTGGCGGTCAGATGACATTCCTCTATTTCTAAATCCTCTAAATGTTTGACAAAGGCACACAAAATCATTATGACACATGCTATATTAAGTATTGAGCAATGATCCCCACCCTGAACCGCAGTCATGGTATCTGATCCTGTCTGTTTCGCATTTACTTGCATTTAACGACGGCGTTTTTGTAAAATATATCATTAGATTTTGCCGACATCTTTATTCTATGAAAGTGTTTCTAGGAAAACATTAAAAAAGAAGGAACTTGCTTGACACATATATCAATCCCTTCAACAAAGTTTAGTGGAAATTCGTTTTTGCGTATCCCTGCTGACGTTCAAACGACCAACAGATGAAAATATAACTTCCAAGACATTGGTAAAAATCACAATCTTGAATACTAACCCTTGTTTCACGAATCATAAACAGATTTAATGCAATTAACTGATGGCAAGTCATTCTGGAATAAACTTCTGCTTCTTTTTCTTTCACAGATAAGTTTGGGTAAAAAAAAAAAAGCAATATATAATTATAACTGACCATTTTTATCCTCTGTTATGAGTCAAGTTTATTGAATTTCTTCAGCTCGGTTGATTTTAAAACACATCCAACAAGACCGATGCTTTTATCGTCCTCCTTTACACTTAAACGCGTTTAATGGATTTCTAATGGTGCCATCAGCAAAGCTTGTAAACAATCCTCATTTCATCGCCTTCATCCAAGGCTCTCCAGCGAGATTTGTGTTAGAAATCTTCCCAAAGCCCTTAAGAAAAAATTGCTCAAGCAGAAAAGTTTGAATTAAAGCCCAAAAAGTGGCAAAATTCATTCAGTTAAGTCGTAAAACACAACTATTACATGAGATAATCAGTGTGGGAGCCAGTTGGCACTAATCTAGCATGAACAAAATGATAACCAGCCTTTAGTCTAGGTCAGCAGGGACTCCAGATTGGGTTGGTTCGGGTTTTCATGTCTATCTCTACCTCCTACCTACGTCTTTTTATTCCACTATGGCGTGGCCTCTTCCTCTGCACCGCTCTGCAGGCAGTTGTTGTTGGCACGCTGGCCCGGCCTCCGCGCCCACTGGCCCTCGAGATAAGTGCTTCAATTTCAAGTGACTGTTCCCACCAGCTTCAGACTGTGGAGCTTAATCACCTCCACCGAGGAGCTCACATTTTCTCCGCCATCTGTTTGTTTGTCTTTTGGTGGGATTACGGAAAAATTACGCTTTTCTTGGAGCTTGGTTGGGCTTGTGTTGAGGAAGGGCTCATTAGAGTTTGGAGTGGAGCCAAATAAAGAGGCAGATCCAGGACTTCTCATTGCCGTCACTGGGGAGTCATTGTTGACATGTTTCTTTGTTTCTTTGGTTGATCAGTTGGTTGGTTGGTTGGTTGGTTGGTTGGTTGGTTGGTTGGTGGGTGGGTTGGTTGGTTGGTTAATTTGTTGTTTGGTTGGTTGATTGGTTGGTTGGTTGGTTGGTTGGTTGGTTGGTTGGTTGGTTGGTTGGTTGGTTGGTTTGTTGGTTGACGGTACCTCCTTAAGGGATCAATAAAGTTCCACTCTACTCTCTACTGGTTGTTTGGTGGGTGGGTGGGTGGGTGGGTGGGTGGGTGGGTGGGTGGGTGGGTGGGTTGGTTGGTTGGTTGGTTGGTTGGTTGGTTGACGGTACCTCCTTAAGGGATCAATAAAGTTCTACTCTACTCTCTACTGGTTGGTTGGTTGGTTGGTTGGTTGGTTGGTTGGTTGGTTGGTTGGTTGGTTGATTGGTTGGTTGGTTGGTTGGTTGGTTGACGGTACCTCCTTAAGGGATCAATAAAGTTCCACTCTACTCTCTACTGGTTGGTTGGCTGGTTGGTTGGTTGGTTGGTTAGTTGGTTGGTTGGTTGGTTGGTTGGTCGGTCAGCCGGTCAGTCAGCAAAATTACGTAAAAGCTACCAAACAGATTTCCACAAAACTTGATTCACATAACGTGTGGGAGGCGGATCCAAATATAAAAATGGACAAAATATTTTTTTACTTCACTTTCTTTAACATTTGCAAGATGCATTTTATTTTTTGTTTGTCAGTTTATTTCTATTTTCATTCATTTCTCAGGAAATAAGGCTAATCTTGACAAAAGGTGGGCGTATTTAGGGGGTTGTTTTAAGACTTGGGGGCACTTTGGGAGACCCAAATAAAAGCGCTCACCGGACCAATAGTTTGGGGTTTTGTTTAGTTAGTTCTTCGTTTTGATTATTGGCTAGACTTTGAATCATTGTTCGGGTTTCAGGGATTGTTGTCTGATGTTTGTGCTCAACGGAGTGTCCTTCCAGTTATCTGAAGATTGTCCTCCTACCAGACTAGAATGATATCCAAAGTTGTGCGTACACAATTAATCTACCTTTATCTGCTGCTAAACAAATCAACAATGGGACAAAATGACCTCACCGGGGCAGGAAAATATCAATAAATCCTGTGCACTGAATAAGAAAGTGTGGATCAGCTGCAGGATGCAGGGCATGAAGACTGAAACAGCAAACAACTCTCCTTTCACCGTCTCCAATAACATTTCTGCCTCGACTCACTCCGAAACCTGAACCTGAATTCCAAGACGATTAAATGAAGTTCAGTGAATAAAAATACCTTTAAAAGCTGTGACATATTTGATCATCTCTGTCATAAAGAGGAACAAAGAAACCCCATTAGACTGAAAAGTCTTCTTGAAGCGACGCCAACAGCAGAATAATCCAATAAAGTTCACCAATGAGGACTTTGTTTCGCCAGAAGGAGGAAGCCGTTAGTTCAGGTTCCAGCTTTATTTTATATATTTAATATTAATATAAAAGAAGTGGTGAAAGTCTTACTTTATCTGTGCGGATTCCTCTCTGGATCAGCTGCGAACTTTCTGCTTCGTCTCAGCCTCAAACTTTCGGAAAGTTTCCTTTTGGAGTCGCTCCGTTCTTGGATCAGAATATGACTGTCCTGAAATGTGCTTCATGGTGCTTTAAAACTGACACACACACACACACACACACACACACACACACACACACACACACACACACACACACACACACACACACCTCTTCCTCACGGCTCAGCCCACCCTGATCGGGCTGAGGAGGTTCCTCTCTCCAGAGCGCGATTTGTGCGTAATGTGCGCGCATAACGCGTCTCCGTGATGAGAAACACTCTCACTCTGACACACTGGGAGAAACTGATTGTTACGCAACGGTCAGCAATGTTTTTTTTTGTTTTTTTCCAGGGAAGGGAGTGGTGGAAACAGATATCAGTGCGTTCTGGACGGACAGGAGAATTTAATGTGCAGGATGCGTCCTGCAGGGATCACAGAAGAACAGCTGGGAATCAGCGGCACTGGTGGACATAGAGGGAGGGGTGGGGTGGGGTGGGGGGTTCAGAATCCCGCCTCCTGCATCCATGTTTGGAAATATGCAACCAAAGCACCCTCTGGATGCCTCTGGGGTAGATAAATCATGAGTTGTCCTCTCAGGCAATAACTGGAGAGCTGCTGGCCTTGACGAAGGTGCTCCTTGAGTTCAGAGTCAATTCAATGCACAAGCGGCTCTTTAGGGGCCCCCTGGGCCCCAGCCTCGTGAACGTGCACGAGCGAGCACGAGGATTGCACAGGGGAGAGGAGAAAGAAACACTTTCAATCAAGTCAAGGAAAGCTGCTTAGATGTGAAGAAACGCCCCCATGTGGCGGTAAGGAAGTACTGCAACGGCCCAAAGAATTTCGACTGTATCCGAACTCTAATTAAAAGAATCGATGCTTGACAAATTCGACCAGAAAATAAAAGAAGAAGAAGAGAACAGGATGAAAGGGGGACAGTGTTTGATTCTTCATTTCACCAGAGGGTGTTTATAAGGAAGGACACAGAATATAATTAAATTACATGTTGTCAACTATGCACCAAAAGTAGGCAGTTGTGTTGTTTTCTTATTTTGAAAACCAAAAAAGTTATTTATGAACATGCCTCTTTTTGATAGAAGTATATTAAAATGATTTTCTATTCATTCATTGCTGCTGTCATATTTGACTAACTTTACCCTGTTTTATCCTCCAATCAATCATATTTATTATTCCACATAGAGCTGTAAAACTAACACCAGACAATCCGAGATTAAAACAGGTGTTCATGTGAGCGACACAAAACACAAACAATAAATAAATTTATAACCATAAAACACGTTTCATTGTTTATTTGCAACTTTTAAACAGCTTAAATTTTAATAAACACCTAATAAAACCATCACTTTTAGAGAGTGTAGTTAACACAGCGGCCGACAGGTGTCGCTGCTGAACCCATGTCTCCTGCAGTTGCATGCCGGGTAAAACGATGGCGTGTGCGGCTTGTGTGGAGGTATGTACCGGGCGGCTGACCGCTGGCTGTTTCGCCGTGGAACTCGCACCTTGGCCGGCCTTATGCATTTCGGTAGAAGCGGCCGTCGTCACTGAGGTTTAAGGTAAATGCTGTGTCGCTGTTAGCCTCCGGCTAGCCGGTTAATAACCGGGTTAACTACGCTGCTGTTAGCAGGAATATCACCGCTGCGGGTTAGCCTGATGCTAACAGGCTAACAGATCAGCTGTCGGCGCCACAGCTAGCATGTTTCACCCGAGTTTGGCTCGCTTAGCTCGGTTAGCCTCTGTTAGCCGCGTAGCATGTAGCCGGAGTTAGCTTCACTTTATAACCGAGTTGGGTCAGCAGCGTTAGCATCACGGCTCTCCGTGCGTCAGTCGGCTGGTTAGCAGGACTGACAGCCGTGGAAGAACCGCGACGGTGACTCGTCACGATTTGTGACGCCATCGTTTTGTTAAATGACGTGTCTGGTAGCGGGGACGCGGGGGTCAAGCGGCTAACCGGGCTAGCTGGGTGCTAACGTTAGCCAGCGGGGCCTCGGCTGAGGGGCAGCAGACAGGTGAGGACGAACAGGTGAACCTGTGTGTGTGTGTGTGTGTGTGTGTGTGTGTGTGTGTGTGTGTGTGTGTGTGTGTGTGTGTCCTTCAGGATGAATTGATAAGCCGATTGGAGATGGGATCATGTTGTATTGGATGTTTTTGTTTTTTATGGATCTGTATTGTGTTTAAGCAACTTAAAGTCAAAGTTAACTTTATTTAAAAAGCAGCGTGTGCAGAAGGACAAAAATCCTTTTTAAACATCCTGTCTCAACTGTATTCAATCCACAGACATTAAAATGGTTTGTTCCCCCCAAAATAACATTTAATACTATTTTATTATCTAATACGGTTTCAAAATTAATATCATACCTTGAATATCAGGCTTACTGTAAAAGAATCCCAAAGTTGTTGTTGTTGTTTGTTTTTTTTGTTTTTTTTGTTTGTTTGAACCTAAATCCATCAATGAGACCCAGAAATGAAGAAGGAATAAACTTTATTAATCCTGCTGAGGGGAAATTATTTACCGTTCACGGCGTCCACGTATGTTTGACATGCGTATGTCTGTACAGGTACCTGAAATAAACACACACACACATAAGGGGGCATAGGCATGTGTGTGTGTGTGTGTGTATATATATATATATATGTGTGTGTGTGTAACCTTAATACCCATAACACTAATATATGACAGAGCGATCAATAAAATTGTCTCTAATTGTACGTGTAGGAGATCTCTGGGGGGGTCTATCCTCTCTCTCCGTGTGCTTTAGACAACGTTATGTTAATTGTGCCCACATTTTTGCGCTCAGTGTTTGTTGTTGAACTATTTCTGAGACTTCTTCTTCTTCTTCTTCTTCTTCTCTTAGAGTGCCACGCTCTTCCCTCCAGGTGGCCTTGCTGTTGGACTATGCTGTGTTTGTCCACTGGGTGGCACCTCCTGAGCCGAGCTCCCGGCCCCCTCCACCCCGCTGCTCAGTCTGCTGCCATGTACGCCAACCGGCTCTACAGCACCGTGGGGGCAGGAAGAGGAGGTGGGGGAGTGGTTGGAGGAGGAGGAGGAGGTGTCAAACAGGGGCGAAGAGCAGGGCTGGCCATGCTTGAGGCGCCCCACCCTCCTCACCCTCACCTTCCCCACCACCCACACCCCGCCCAGCCTCTGCCCCCTTACACGCTCTACCAGGGCCGCCCGGATGCGCATCGAGAGGCGCATTTCCATCACCATCACCACCACCACTACCACCCTCATCCCCACCCACAGCCAGCCCACATGCCCCCGCCCCCACCCATACCGCTACACTACCAGCACCACGGCCACTTTAACACCTACGGCGGCGGGGGTCCAGCCGTGGCGGCCGCCGCCGCCTCCAGCAGCAAGAAGAAGACGTGGAACTTCATCCACGAGAAGATGAGCTACGACACGTTCTTCACCATGAAGCGTCTGATCGAGCGCTCGTGGAGCCCCCACGAGGTGCTGCGCTGGGTCACCCAGAACCCCTCCAAGATCTCCCACAACCACTACCCCGTGGCACTGCAGAAGATCGGACAACTGCTGCAGGCCATGCCGCGACGCGGGGGCGACGACGCCAACCCGGAGCCCGCGGCAGGAGGAGGAGGAGGAGGAGCCGAGGGCGTCGACAGATGTGAGATCCTGGAGAACCAGGACTTCAAGACGCTTTGCAACGCCATCGTCAAGGACTGCGCCAAATTCGACAACTTCAGCATCGTCAACTGCCTGTACGCCGTGGCGGCTCTCGGTGAGTCCGTCGTGATCAGAAAGCTGGAGATCAGGGGGGGTCATTACTTATTCAACTTACAAACATTACAGTTACACAGAAAAAATATTTGTTTCTCCGTTATAACATAAATCCTTTTAATTTGTCTGATCAATCAATGATCAAACTAAGTGAATAAAGAAAAATAACATCAAACACAAGTTAGAACATTAAATTTGCTCAAAACGTTTTTGTCCAAGTTAAAATGGGCTGAATTACTGCATTGTGGGAAATGTAGTTTTAATAAAAGCACACTTTTGACCTCATTTATTTCCAGACACTCTCGTGGGCCACATAGAATGATGTGGCGGGCCACATTTGGCCCCCCGGGGCCTTGAGTTTGACACATGTGGTCTGGAGGCTCAGGTCTGAAATGTCTCTTCAGGTCTTCCCAGTGACTCCAAGGTGGTCCAGGTGTTGGAAGCGGAATCCCAGTCCAGATTGAACCAGTTCAACCAGAAAGACGTCTCCATGGTGTTCAGCTCCAGCATGAAGCTCCACCCCAGCAGTCAGCACCCGCTGACCGAGGCCTGCCTGGCCGGCCTGGAGAAGAACCTGGAGAAAGAGCGCCACCCGCAGACGCTCTTCCTGCTGCTGTCGTACTACAGACTCAAGTGTCGCTCGCTGCAGATGCAGGAATCCGCCTCCGGAGGCACCAACAGCAACAACAACCCAATCCCGAACCCCGAGCAACTACTGGCCAGCAGGTGAGGAAGTGTTACCCACCATGAGACGTTCTCGGTAGGAAAGACGCCCGTCTCCATCTTTCGTTGCGCCTTTCAGGAAGATCCTGCGTCTGGTCAAACACACCCTGGCGAGTGTCAAAGGTTTCCGCGACCAGGAGATGGTGCTGTTGGACGAGATGCTGGCGGCGTGCGCTCGCGAGGCGAGCAACAAGAGTTTGGAGTTGATCTTCAGCTCGCAGCTCTTCTACCAGAACAGACAGGAGAGGTTCATCAGCAGCCTGGCAGGTAAAGTCCTGTGTCGGTCGGTCGGTTAAACCCAACCGGACGCTTCAGGATATCGAACGTGTGACCTCTCGCTCTCAACGTAGAGGAGTTGCCAAAGAAGGTGGACAGCATCACGCCGTACACCATGTCTCTGATCGCCAAATACATCGCCCGACATCGGCTGAGAGAGGTCCAGCTGCTCGACACTATCGCAGACTTCCTGGTGAAGAAGTTGGAGCACCTGGACAGTAAGGTGAGGGCCGGACGGCTGGTTTCCCGTCCTGCTGGCGTTCAGAAACTCATGGGGTGTTTTCATCCTCAGGTGATCCAGAAGCTGATCTTCCCGTTCAGCAGGATGAACTACCGGCCGTCCAACGAGCAGCAGTTCTTCTCCCGGTTGGAGGAGGTGTTGGAGCTGAAGGCGCTCAGCTCGCCGCTCGCCACCGTCAACATCGTCATGTCCCTGTTCCAGCTGGGACACTTCCCGGGGCAGGTGCTGCCCCGCGTCTTCTCCTCCGCGTTCATCAGCAACGTCATCAGTAAGCCGTAGCTTTTATGTTATTTACGGTAATCCCTCGCTTGTTCACGCTTTACCACATCGCAGATTTTTTTAGTAGGTAGTCACGTGATACCGTACGCACATTCTGTTGGCTGACATCATCCGTGTGTTATCAAAGAAACACTTTTCGTTAATACAAAAGGTAATACTGATAGAAAGTGGTTTAATATCAGTATGGGGAGGGTTGGTAAACGTTGAAATTACCGTAATGAATATAATAAATAATTTGTCGATGTATCGCGGAATTTAGTTTTTCTGGTTTTTGCTCTTTTTTTGTGCTCCAATCTTGATTTACGTGCTTTTTTTAATTGCCCCTTGGGGACAAATGAAGTTTGAGTTGGACTCGAGTCCGACCAGATGTTAGAAGGTAAGTTTTCACACGACACGATTAACAATCCGGTGTTTTAATCCCGACAGGTAGTCCCTACGGCGTCATCGTGCGCCGGTACCTCTCTCTGCTGGACGTCGCCGTGGAGCTGGAGTGTCGGGATTATACCGGACCCAGACTGCTGGACACCCACAAGGTGGTGATGTTTGACCACATCCTGACTGCAGATGAAGTCAACCGCAAGTACAGGTGCCTCACCGACACCCCCCCCAACCGCCACCAACCCCCACTGCGAAAGCAGGATGTCTGCGGTTCTGATAGGTTCTGTTCCCTCTCAGTTACAAAGGTCTGGTGGGTGAAGCGCTGAGGCAGCTGGTTGGAGAACAGAACTACAAACAGGATGAGATTCTCCCCCCAGGATACTTCACAGGTACCACAGTTCTCCACACTCACATTGGAGCCCCCCCCCCCCCCCCCAGAATATCCGTTCCACGCTTTCCTCTGTTCCGCTCCAGACTTCGTGTTGTGGATGGACGGCACCGGTCGGGTTCTACCCATCAGGAACGGCGCCGGCCTGGCTTTCAGCATCCTTCCTCCGTCCTGCGTTGCCATGGCGTCCAAACCGGACGACGATGCGGTTGCCGCGGTGACTTCGGAGTTCCAGAATTTCTCTCCCTTTGTCGCGCTGGAGGAGGCCACAGAGCAGCCGTGTCAGGTGGATGAGGCCATCAGGGGGCCCATGGAGCCACACTCCTTCTTGCCCCACCACATTCTCAACACGTCAGAGGCCACTGGAGCGGCCCTGAGGCCCCCCGGGACTAAAGGTGCCCCCTTGGACTACAGACCATACTACATCCAAACAGCTGAGTACTACTCCAGTTTGGCGAAGGAGCACTCTCTGGAGAGCCAGGACAGCTCCACACTCAGCAGCCCCCCCTCCGACAGCCTGGCTCAAGGGGGGGCCAAGGGACCCGCAGGGGCCGCAGCCCCGGACTCGCTTTTCCAGTTCTCCATCGGAAAAATCCTAGAAGACGAGGGTCAGACGGGAGGCCGGGGGGGGGCAGACCGTGGGTTCTACCCGGGCGTGGAGTACGCCGAAGGCTCCGGGGCCGACAGAGAAGCCCCGTCGCCGCCACAGCTCCACCCCCCCAGCAGGCCCGAAGCAGAGGGCGCCCCAACGGACCAGAGGCAGATCAGGAGGTGAGTCTCACGCCGTCGTGGAGCAACCGAAACCCCCCCCCCCGGGTGGTTAAACCCCCGTCTTGTCTCCGTAGGGTCATCATGTCCGTCAACGATAAGTGGCATTACTGCCACAACTGCGAGGTCCTGGTGGGGTCGCGCGCCATGAGGGACCGACACCTGAGGCTTCTGGGATACATCATCCTGCAGGTGAGCTTCTACCCCCGTCGGCTCTTTAGGACTGGGTCTGGGCTGAACTGTTTAACACACAGCCTGTCCTGGTTACACATTGAGTGTGTGTGTGTGTGTGTGTGTGTGTGTGTGTGTGTGTGTGTGTGTGTGTGTGTGTGTGTGTGTGTGTGTGTGTGTGTGTGTGTGTGTAAGCTAAGCTAACGTTGCGTTTCCTGCCGTTCCAGCTGCCGTACCACGACCTGGAGAAGCTGAACGGCATCGAGGAGGTGAAGCAGTACCTGCACAAAAAGCTGCTGGACGTCCCGCTATGACGCCCCGTGCGTGTGTAGTATGTGTGTGTGTGTGTGCGTACGCCTGCGTGTGTGTGTGTGTGTGTTATTTTGTATTCTGGGGTTGGGGGCAAGGGGGGCGGAGCAACAAGGTGTGGTTAAACATCTGGTTGAGGTAGATTTTATGTCACCAATCAGCTGCTTGTGTCCATAATTATTATTCAGCCAATCATGCCTCGTCATTATCATCCGTAGTTTAATTGATTATCATTTTATAAATGAGTGACCGGTTTTAATGAGACCCCAACAGATGAATGACGGTGGGGGTGGGGGTGGGGGTGTCGTAGCTGTACGCCTTCAGGCGTAGCTCAACTCCCGTCAGATTGTGTATTTATTTAAAGGAGCTCGACCAATCAGGTGACAGGATGTCCGGATCAGTGTGTAAAGGTGGATCGTAAAGTTTAATTTCAAAATGTTTGTCCTCAGATGCCCCACCAGAGCAGGGGGGGGGGGGGCTTTTCATAATTCTGACGATGCATGTTTGGGTTTCATAAAGCCAGACAACGGACTTGTGCTTTGGTGAGGCGCAGGGGCTGATGGGTACTGTAGTTCGGATGCTGTCTTGTGTGGGGGGAGCAAAAGGAGGAGGGACTGTTGCCACGGCGATGGTTAGAAGCCTGTTTATATAATATAAATATATTAATTCAAATGTCTATAAAACCTGAAACCGAACTCAACTTGTCTGGAGTTTCTTTTATAAGTATTTAAATATGAAAACAGGTGAAATAAGAGGTAAATTAATTCTATAATGTCTTATTTTTAACATTGTGTGACGAATCAGGACATTTAATTACAAATACAATGAAGTAACACCAGAAAATGAGAAAAAGTGCATTTATTTGTTAAATTTCTCCGGCAGGCGGCCCATTGGAGGCTGAATGTTGCCCCCCCTCCCCTCGCGGAAAACAACAAAGGGGTCTCCTCCGGCCCGTCGGACTCTGTACAAACCCCGCCCACCATCGCTGGAAAGAAAAAAAAAGAAAACCCGAACACGGTTGACCTGTCTGCCCGTCTAAAAGTCCGTCAGATAAAAACCATCGAACACTCCATAAAAAACAAACACACAAGTAACAAAACCCTTTTAGACTCCGCCCCTTTACGCAGAGGAGGGAGGAGCCATCGCAACTGAACTATGACATCGCCGCTTCCAATTTGGCCTGCCGGGTTGATTATTACATGAGGAGGCGTGGCCTGCACAGCCTGTCCTCTCCAGTGAGGTTGGAGGGGGGGCGGAGCTAGTCCGAATCTGAGTCACTGGATTCCTCAGAGGAGCTTTGATCTTCGTCCTCATCATCATCGTTCTAAGAAATGGACAAAAAACCGGAAGTGACTTTAAAAAGTTGAATCCAACTGTCATTTTTGAGAAACGGTAGTTTTGAGAAATTATTTTAATTTTCATTTGACCAAAAAATATTTTTTTTCACCTCGTCGTCATCATCGCTGTCCGACGATGCTGACGTCTCGTCGTCTTCGTCGGAGTCGGACGAGTCGCTTTTCTCTTCCTCCTCATCGGAGTCGGACATATCCTGCTGCTGGACAGAGAAAGGGACGGAATGTTTCAACAGAAGCCTGACAGACGGCACCCAGGGTTTTTTAACATTTCGTTTACGATCAGTCGTTGTGGACTTCTTACTTTTGCTCGGTACGCCATGGCCCTCTTCGCCACGCCGACCGTCTGCGTCGTGGCTCGTGAACTCGCCGCCTTTCCCTTCGCCGTCACGCGAACTTTAGCTCCAGGACTGCTGCGAACTTTAGTAGTGCTGCGGCGTTTCTTATGGAAGATGTTGAAAAAACAAAAAACGTTAGCAAGTAGCCTCTTAGCTTAATTCTACACAATGTTAAGCTAGCTAAACGTCCTATATCAGGTTAGTGGTGGTTTAATCACGCTAATGACTTTTTTTTTATTTTAGAAAAACATTGATCGATGGAAAATATTTGAGTAAAGAGAAAAAATAAAATAGAAAAAAAAAACCGGAACAATTTTCTCGTGAACTCACCTGCGAGGAGAACTCCTTGTAGACGGCTCGATCCTGAGGAGACAAAGACTGGAGACGGAAGAAGAATAAGAACGCTGGAACATTAAGTTTAACATTTCCCTTTTTAAAAAAAAAAAATTTTTTTCAAACTCCACTTTGGTCATTTTTTCCACGATAAATACACAAAAAAGTCCTGCCACATATCCTCGGAAAATACACCTTATATTTTTTCATATAAAACGTTTTTTTCCCCCACATATAAGGCGCACTGGACTATAAGGCGCACTGTCGGTTTTTGATAAAACTAAAGGCTTTTCGGTGCGCCTTAAAGTGCAGAAAATGTATTTAAATACAGTTCAATAATCTAGCTTCCGTGAAATAAAAACAAACTTTTTTCCCAAGACATCACCGCTTAACTCTTTCCTGTAAAACGACTTTGCTGAACTTTTTCCCCGTCGGATTCTGCTCACCTTGACCCAGGCCTCCAGCTCCGCCTTGTACTCCACCTGCTGCTCCTCCACCAGCTTCTTGTACTTCTCTTTCTGGTTCTGGCTCAGTTTGTGCCACCTCTTCCCGATCTCCACCATCCGCTCCTTCAGGCTGAAGTGATTCAGCTCGCCATTGGTCAGCAGCTCCTGGGAGAACATCTGATACCCGCTCCTATTGGACGGAACAGTCGGCGTTTAGAGTCCGAACCGAAGCGTTTGACGGATGCTTCTCTCGATTCATCCAACTCACACTGGCGGTTTCTTTGGTTCTCCGTCAAACTTGGGTTTCCTCTGACTCTGACCCGCTGCTGGAGTCCTCATCTCCAACAGCTCCCTCTACAGGACAGTCAGCGTCAATACAACACAGAAGGCAAACAAGACCTGTCAAATTTACACTCGTGTCACAAACAGTGTATTCTTATATGGAATCGAATGAATGAATGAATGAATAAATGAATGAATGAACAGTTTCTGGGTGTGGCCTAAGTGGGTGATGGGTGGAGTCGGGAAAGAGGGCGTGGTTCACTGACCACAGACTGGTACTGAACCTCGTAACGCTTCTGGTCTTCTGCCGCCTTCTTGATCCACGGGATCTTTTCTTTCTTCTCCATCGACTTCCAGGCCGCCTCCATTCCCGCCTGGGCCTTCCTGCGATCGCTCTGCAGAGCAGGTCACATGACCGACAGCGTGTTAGCGGGGCGGGAATAATACTGGATCAAACAGACCGGCACGTGTGAACGCAGCTCACTCTGTATTTTGCCAGGTAGTCTCCGATCACGCTGTGCTGCCACATCTCCTCGGCCGTTTTGGGCGTCTCTGGGAGTTTTGCCGTCTTCTTTCCCTCCCGTCGCTCCTTTGGCAGGTTGCTAGGCACCCACGGCTCTGGCTCCGCCTCCCGACTTGGTTCCTGAAATTAAAAAAACAATTAGTTTTGGATATTTTTAACCAAAAATCACAGACATAGCTAGAAGCGAAAATCCTAACAAAACTGTCACACCTTCACAGTTGGAGATCTGGCTCTGTGTGGGCTTGCGGCCACGCCCCCTCCCAGTTTGGCCCCTCCCAGTTTTTCCTCAGACATGACCCGGTCTCGTTCTTCCTCTGGCAGACTCTGGGAAATAATATAATACTATCAAGTACAGTCAATGTGTGTTTGTGTGTGTGTGTGTGTGTGTGTGTGTGTGTGTGTGTGTGTGTGTGTGTGTGTGATTGGACGCACCTCAAGAAACCTCTGCAGGTCGACGTCATACTGCTTCTTTCTCTGTCGGAACAAAAAAAAAGACACAGGATGACGACAAGGAGCAGATTTGATGGGCGGAACAGGGGCGTCTCCGGTTGATGACATCACCGACCTGCTCGCAGCGCTTCTGAAACATGTCCTTCTCCTTCTGCGTCATCATCTTCCACTGCTTGCTGCAGAGCACCATCCGCTCCGTGCTGGGGACGTCCTTCATGTTCACCATCAGCTCCGCGCAGTACAGCGAGTAGCCGTTGCTGGACGAAACAAAGAAACACGTTAGCCGTGTAACCATGTGGGTGTGTGTTATCGTGTCTGTGTGTGTGTGTGTGTGTGTTTTAAAACTCACGGCGGTGGTTTAGTCGGCCGTCCGTCGAACTTGTCCTTCAGTTGTCTCTCGGCTTTGGTGAGGACCGACCGGACGTGATCGTCGGAGTTCACGTCTGGGTGAGCCTCATGGTACGCTCTCATGTTGCCCTACACACACACACACACACACACACACACTGAGTCTTGCTGATCGTCGTCTACATCCTGGACCCCCACCTTCCTGATGTTCCGGTACCTCGTAGTCCTTCTGGAGCTCCAGGGCTTTGCTGATCCACTTCAGTCTCCTCTTGTCGGACAGCTGGGACCACTGCCTCCTCAAGGCCTCCTTCAGCTCCTTCTGACTCACCTGGAAACAACAGGTGAGTCAGCATGAGTGTGTGAGTTTGTGTGTGTGTGTGTGTGTGTGTGTGTCGTACCTCCGGGTGGAGCTTCATGTAGGCCTTCTTCTCGTGGTTGTACCATAGCTGCTGGGGTGTCTTGGGTTTCTCCGGCAGGTCGGACTTCTTCCTCTCCTCGATCAGCTCAGGATGATCCTCCCTGCAGGTCAGCTTTGACGTAAGCCATGCTGAACGCTAGCCGCTCTAGCTAAGCGCTAACGCTAGCCGCTAACACCAGCTGCTATATGCTAACAGCACGCACAAGCATGCTCAATTTAAACTGCGTTGAAAGTCAGGAGCAGGTATGAAGCTGAAGCTCGTCGGACTTACTTGAATCTCGCCATGTTCTTCTCAAACTCCTCCTTCTCTCGTTGAAACTCTGTGATGTATTTTTGCTGCATAAATTAAATATATTTAATATTTAAAACTCTGCATTTAAAGAAACAGACGATCACAAACGGTTTCTCCTAAATCTTGTTTCAATTTCTCTGAATCAAACGTTAAAATCTCTTGCTCTACGGCTTGACGCCGGTCGGCCGTCAGCTGACGTGCGTACGGCCAATCAGCAGGCGGCGTGTGTGCGAGCCAAACCTTTTTCTTCTCCGGTAGCTCCTTGTACTTCTTGGACAGGATCTTGGTCAGGTCCAGGTTGCTCATCTCCGGGTGGATTTTGGCGTATTTGGCACGTTTTTCCATGAAGAATCGGAAATACGGAGTCAAAGGTTTCTTGGGGAAATCCGGGTGGGTCTGGAGAAGGAGAGGCAGAGGAGTTGGGGTCAAAGGTCACACTCAAGGACAGCTCAGGGTCAACAGATTCTGGGTGTTCTCACCTTCAGTTTCTTGCCCTTGTAGGGATTCTTCACCAGCTCCATGGCGTCGATGATGAGCTCCGACATCGTTCTGTACTTACGAACCTGAAGCAAAGAAAACGTAGACCTAAGTAAACCCGTAGACGTAAACCAGTCACCGCCCCCCCACCCACGATGGTGACTCATACCTCGGTGGAGACTTTCTGCCACTTCTGGCGACACATGTCTCCGGTGAAGCTGCCGAAACAAACTTTCTCCCAGTCGAAGTGCGACTCGGTGGTTTTGTACTTCATGCCGTCTCCGTCTGGCAGCAGACTGCGAATCCGCTCCAACAGAGTCAGGCAGTCCTCTTTGCTCCAGTCATCTGTCAAACACACACACACACACAGATAGACGTGAAGGGTGTGTTTGCTCTGTAGCGGTTCAACCCAACGTGACACACAGATTCATGGCGGTTACCTGGCTCGCTCTTGACCCTGGCGGCCTGACCTCTGGAGACGCTGCTGCTGCCGTTCATCCTGCAGCAGCTGACGAAGAAGACGCCACCCCCTCCCTCCTCTGGAGACACACACACACACGTTAATAAGAAGCCAACATTTGCGATCCATACGTTAAGTAAGTAAACTTTAAGCTCAAACACCACATTCTGGCTCCTCGCCAGACCCCCAGCTCTGACATGTGGCCTTGTCGGGTTGGAGAATCTCTGATGTTTATTATCTAGTGAGGCTGGGGGTGGGGGGTGTCCGACTGTCACGTCTCATTTCCGGAGCTTATATGGAATTCTAATCCATACATTTTTCACGAAACTTTTAATAAAAAACAACCACAACACAGCATGTACTGAAGCAGAGTCGTAAAACATTGACATTGGTGTCGACTGCGTTGGAACGCCTTGCATTGAGGGTTTCCGGGGCGTAACTCAAAAAAACGTTTTAATGTTTTTTCATATATTTGCATCTTTCTGCTCCACATTTTATAAAACTTATATTTTGGCACAGAAAAAAAAAAGCCTCCTGGTTTCCAGGCCTGTCCTTCCCCTGACCCACCAATGGTAATCTGTCCCCGGTTGGGACGTCGCTGCGTCCCGTTCACAAGGTCAAGTTGAGCTTCAGAGAAGATTAAGAGTTTGTATCTGTGATGTTTTAATGTCAATATTTAAATGGGACCTCTGTAAAGTGATAAAGGGTGTTTACAAACACTGTTCAGTGGTTTTAAAGTGGTTTTTCATAGCTGCTACAGGTCAGTTAGAGGGCAGACTGGAGTCTACCGAAGGGCTACACCAAAGTACATTTTAAAAAGTACTAATTTAAAAAAAAACATGTGTCGACGTTAATTGTCGGCTACCATAAAACTGATTCATCTGTCTTTAAGAGCCACTCTTTAATTCGGCTTGAACTCTAATACATCTTGAAGCTATTTTAATGTTAAAAAAAAACGACAAATGTCTCTCCCAAAATAAAGCGCTGAGGGCGGTAGAGAGCTGCTCGGTCCACGCAACAGTTTGTTAAAATCAAGTCCTACTTCGTTTGGGTTTACGTGTCCAACTCAACAAAACAAGATTAATCTTGTCCTTTTTTGACAAATATCTACTGTTTTGTAGTGTCTGGATTTCTAAACGGCGTCTGGAGCCGGGGTGTGTGTGTGTGTGTGTGTTTTTACGGATGTCACCTTCTCGCGGTCGCAAGAGTGAAAGCGGCGGGCCGCCAGGCTCCAGCTGCCCCGGTAATGGCGTCCGTCCTCCGGCAGGAGTCACCACGTAGCTTCCGCTGGCACGCAAATGGGCTACTCGAGACTCAAGCTAACGATCACCTTTTTTGGTTATTGGTTAAACGTGTTAAAACCGTGGTTGCAATAATTAAAGATAATTAAAAAAATGTGATGAGCATTAAATGTTGTTTTTAACACCAACCAGCGGCTCAGTTTGACACGTGCATGAGATAATCGCTTCAATTAGCAAAACTGCTAAAAATTGTAAAAAAAAATTCGTCGACACATCTGTCGTTTGTTCATTATTTTAAAAAGGTGAAAATATTCGTCCGATATAAATGATTTCACTGCTAAACGGCTAAATTTGAGGATTTCTGTGCAGAGCGGGCTGGATGATTGCTGCTGCCCCAGAAGCCTTCACTGCGAAGCCGCCATGAATGTTCTGGCGACTCGGGGACAAACGACTATAAAAACACAAAAATCTGCTTAAAATCACAACTAACTACTTACCGTTATGTTCGGACACAAACCCGGGTTACTAGTGCACACCGCTGTGGTCGTTTGGGTTATTTCTAGACTTTCAAAGTGTGTGTTTTTCAGCCTTAAACCCCGGGGAGTCAGGTCGAAACGAATCCGACAAAAGGAGCGTCTAGTCCGGTATGAAACTCCGCCCAGCGCCGCAGGGGGAGGAACTCCGGGGGAAAACATGAGGACAAAGGCGGAGGATGAAACCAGAGACAGCAGCTTAAAAACACCAGCCAAACCCGCTTAAAATCAATTTAAATGTACAATCATTCTTTTATTTAATGATTTTTACACAAACATCCAGTCAGCATTTGTGACGGCGGCAGCGTCTGTTTCTGTTGATCTACCCTCTTGACTTAAACCTGGTCCGGGTCCAGATGCTGAACCGGCGGGGAGGCAGAGGACTGGGGTCCGGGGACAAGCCGGCCAGTCGTCGACACAGATGCAGACGCGGAGGAGAAGGTCTGTCCGGCCTCATCCGGGCTCCGAAAGGAAGAAGAAAAGTACCGGGAAAGTCATCAGGTCTCCCCCGCTGTCCGAGTCTCCCTCGTCGGCCTGCCGCGGTGCGACTCACCGGCTCCGAGGCGGCAGGAGCCCGGATCCACTTGACATCCTGCGCGATGAGAACGCGCCGATAGTCGGTCAGAGCTCCCCCGACCTGCCGGTCCCCTCCCACGCAGAACTGCGTGGCGAGAGGACGGTCACTGATTTTAACACACCCATCTGTCTCATACACCTGTACTCCTCCGGCGTGACGCTCCACAGGTGTGTGTGTGTGTGTGTTTGTGGAGGGAGGGGTGATGACAGCTCAACCAGTTTTATTCTAATAAAAATGCGGTTTAAGAAATGTCATTTTCAACAATCACCATTGATTTCATCCTTTATGAACTTTGTCCCATATTAGTTGATAGGACCTTTAATGTCTTTCCGCCTCACTACCGCCTCCTGCTGGCCGGGATGATCACCATCAACTATTCAAATCCCCTGGAAAAACATTAGCCAGTTTTAAAAATATATTTCTGTATCAGTGTTTTTCTAGGCAGAAAAATATTATTTTGTCATTTTATTTAAAGATAAAAACAAACTAAAAAAGCCAGTTTGCGCCCAGAAGACTTCCTCTCAGAGTCGTCTTCATCAGGATCTCTGATCCAGTTCTGGAGCGTTTCGCTGGTGGACTAGACTCAAAACAGGAAACTGGTTTTCACTTTTAAATTTATTTACAGGTCTGTTCACACAGAAGCAAAGATTTGACAACATGTGTTTTCATACATTCACAGAAAAAACAGTTTGTTTTATCTGACAAACACACAATAACTTTAAAAGATGCATGGGGTTGATTATGTTATTTCTTTATATATGGGCTAAGCTATAATATATAGTCAAATTAATGTGTCAGTGAGTATCCCACAGGTTCCTCTCTTAACTAAGTGGACTACCACCAGGTAGGAAACTGATCTACACACCTGAAGGGGTCCAGAGGAAGCCACGATCAAACCAAACAAGAACTCAGACAGTTTTAATTTTGTTTTAACTTCTGTTTTAACTTCAGCAAACACCTTCTAAAGAGTTAACAAACACACCAAAACCTTCAAGATCAAACGCTATCACAGATTCCAGCCACACCCTAAAGGTGCGGCCATGGTGGCCTTTTTGGAATGTTGCGTTTTACCAACAAACAGGAAGTGGTCTTAACATCTGAAGAGAGTTGAACACAATATGCAATTTTTGGGCGTTCCTTAGCGCCTCATCATGGACACAAGAAATCAAACACTATCCTTGTCGTAAAAAAATGAGATCTGTGGCTTCTGTAGGTTTTTAACGCTATTATTCTTGTTATCGGTCGTACCTAAGGCTCTGATTGGACGCTGCCTTCAGGGACACACACTTTTCATCATAAATCCTCCTGTGGATTTGACGGACCTTTTGATAGAACAGACAACCATTCATAAAAGAAGACTCAGGACTTTGCTGATATGAAATCACATTCACTAGAACCTAGACAGAGAAACACACGAGTGACAGGTGGGTGTCTATTGTACAGAGATACACATTTTCATTTTATATACTTAGATACAGGAAATGGAGTTAGATTGTAGTACAGAGTTGGATTTGGAGATAGTGGAGGAATCTGAAGAGAAGGAAATGTCACACTGACACTTGGATCAATCCGGAGAGGGCAGTCGGATTGTGCGACATTGGCTAAGTGATGCGAAGATCTCGGTTTGAATCCGAGATCTGTTTATTCGCCTCAAGTCTCTGTGAGTAGAAACACATGCAGGTTAAGTAGAGACTGGAGCCTTGAGCGGCTGCCAGGGCAAAGCTTTGATCGTAATCCAATGCAGATGTGGACAACGGCTGCGCTTCTTCACCAACTGTAATCGAGAATGCATGTGTGCACTGGAAGGCAACATGGATTCCTCGACGCGGGAATGTAGGAACAGGGATAGAAGGATAGAAGAAGGGACATTCCGTCGAAGGACACGGGATGCACGGCGTGGACTTTTAGGGTCGGCACCAAGTCTTTACTTTTAAGGGTATCGACCGAATTTGGTTAGAGATAACCACAACCGTTCTCTACCCAAAGATGGTGCCTGAGTGTTGGGTCGCTTTCAAAGCCGATCCGGGACAACTTGTCCAACCTGGACAGCTGGTGGAACACGGAATGCATCTACCAGCTAATGAGTGCTACATGTTTGAAAGCAGCTGCAGCTCTTGCTAGCATGGGTTTATAGCCAAAGGTTGAATCCCTGCATGAAAAACTTTGTTAGACAATTTCATGAGAATGCTGAGAATTTCCTTTATATGTCAAGAGCTCTTCTTGTTTTTACTTTTTTTTCATGACACGTAGCAACAGAAACACCTGGAGATAATGAGCAGTGGCAATAATAGGTCCATTAAGTTGTTGCCCATTGGAGGAAAAATGGTGTGCAATGAATTCTGGGATGTGGTAAACGCAGAATGAGTCCAACCAAAGTTGTTGAGTGTTTTTGGCGTGTTCCGAGGGTACCGCACCTAAATGGAGATACTACTAATATCGGGTGATATCAGCTTGGTGTTCTTGCTAGTGTTAGCCAACACACAGCTAAATGTGTGACATTCCCTAACGTACTATTTACCACACTAAACCAGAATGGAAGATTTTCAGGACTCTCTGACTCTTGATGGTGAAAACAAAAATACATGAACTGTTTACGACAAAAAACAACATAACATTTTAGGGTTTTGGTGGCGGCGTTTCAGTCCACCTATTGAATTTAGAAATGTATGGACTAAAAAACAGCTGTTGCAATATATTTACCTTGTTTCATACAACTGAAATTACATTTTTGTTACCACAGAGTGTAACGCACCATTGTGTACCGACGCCTTATTCGCGGTAACCTGTCCAGGTGTACCTCAAGGGTGCCCAATGTGAGCTGGGATGGCCCGCTGCTCCCAATAACCCAGTGCGGATTAGGAGTTCAGATTCTGCTACATCAGCTGAGATCTTTCTGATTAATCTGGAATGAAGGAACATTAACTGAAGTTGAGTGTGTGTGTGTGCTTTCAAGCGTTTCATTTGTTCGTCTTGTGCTTCTTTTCTTTATTGTGCTTCGATGTCAGCTGGTGGTGCAATGAGCTGCTTGGTCAGCAGGGGGCAGCAAAAAAAACCCTTCATCCTTCAGATTTGACAAAACTCAAACTCTTTCAGTTTACATGCGTGTTTCCTTCTCTGTAGACTCCTTTAATATGACATGCCTGCATGCTGGGTTGCTATGGTAACACTGTTAGGCAGAGTATTTAAGTCTATTTACAATAGTGACTTCTTAGAATTGCTTGTTTCTTCCTGCTGGTCAGCAGTTGAGAACTCTAACTAAGTCTATCTTGAATCACCCGTGTGACCTCAGAAGGTGGGCGGAGCCTCTGCTGCCTCCTGGTCATCTCTCTGCGGCCGTCAATCACAAAGGCTTTGAACAAAGGACATGGGGAAGACGCCTTTCCTCTCCGGCTGTCCCTCGATGTGTCCAATCTGAGGAAAGACAACATCTAGATGGTCAATCATCTGAACCGACCGGCTGAATTGACATTTGCCGTTGTTCGGGTTTCCCAAGACAAACTGAACCAATCCCGTTGGGCCAGATTTAGTAAAATCTTAGCAGCGGCTAATATAACAACCAAAGTGATGAATATCTACCCACCCACCACTCCTGGTCCTCCTCTCCAGTGACAATGATGACTTCTCCCTCCGTAAACGTCAGTTCGTCGTCATTGTCTGCCTGACAATCGTAGATGGTTTTCACCCGCCGGATTTTGTTCTTCAGCTGGAGAAACCAATAAAAAAACACAAAGTGATCTCTTGTTTCCTCATCTTTCAACCGTGAGCTGTAAAAATATTGGTTGGACGCTCACGGAGTTGATTTTTCGCGGCAGAGGGACGGGCATCTCGTCGACGTTTTCAGCCGCTGGTCGAGGTGACAGCTCCCCCTGCTGGACGCACGCTTGACTCTCGGCCACTGCCGCCTTGGATTCCTGTGTCTCCATAGCGATGGGGGCAGGACCAGGCCTGTCGCTGAGAAGCGGCTTGGGCGGGAGGTCTGCCATCTGGGGTTTGGGCGGGAGGTCTTTGAGAAGGGGTTTTGGGGGTAGGTCAAACAGTTGGGGCTTGTCAGTCAGCGGGGCTCTCTGGGCGGAGTCTGATGGGGTGGGCGGGGCTTTGGGGGAGGCGTCGATGAAGGGAGGAGACTTCTGGGGTTCAGGCTGAGAAGAGGACAGTTTGTGGAGGACGTCTGGAGACTGGACGGGCTTGTCCACCGAGGGGAGGTGGACGTTATCGATCTTCCTCAAAGCCACTGGGAGGAAAACAGATGATGATGATGATGATGATGATGATGATGATGATGATGATACAGAAAATTCCAGAAGAGGACGCAGGAAACTTCACCTGAAAGAATTTGGTCTCACCTTTCTGAGGTAATTTGGGTAGAACTCTGGGTCCCAGCGTCGACTTGCTTGAGGTCGTACTGGAGGATCATGGGAAAGGTCAATGGTCATCATCTACTTGTATTCATTATGAACTGTTCTGCTCTGTATTTTTGTTTACCTCTGCTGCTGGATTCCCTCCAACTTCTTTGTCCTGTGTCCTGGTGGGGGGGTGAACTCACTTCCTGTGTGGCGACAGTTCCACCAGACCTCAAATCTCTGATTGGCTCAGACCACTGAGCGTTACCAGGTTACCTTGAGCCTCACCTTTAGCTGAAGGTCCTTGCAGGACTGGGCTGGGGGGGTCGGAGAGTGTGCGCTTGTGTCCGGGGGGAGGAGGAGGCGGTCTCTTCTTCAGGGTGGAGCTTCCTCCTCCGCTGGTCTGAGAGGTGAGGGGTAGGGAGGTGGGGGGGGCAGCGGCAGCGCCTAAAGGTGGGAACCAATCAGCAGTCTGATGCACTTAAAGACTGAAATAGATTCTCCTGAAACCTTCACATCCGTTACCTTTGCCCTGGCCCCTGGGGGCCGGTGAGGGCCCCGACGAGTCTGGTCCGGGAGAAGGAGGCATTTCAGAGGAGGTGCTGTAGACCGGGTTAGCGAACGCCCCGTAGGAGAGACGCTGCTTGTCCCTGTGGGGAGGAACGAAGGCGGGAACAGAGACCTTCTCCTGTGAGGAGACGCTGGAGGTCGGACAGAAGCTCTGAGGACGGAGAGAGCGTTCCTTCTTCACCGGGCTGGGCTGAGGGGAGACGGAACAGAACGGGCTCAGCAACTGTTCAAAAACGAGCCCAACGGATCCATTGGTCTGCGGTTTCGCTCAGTGTTACCCGCTCCTCCAGCTCGTCGTCGCTCTCATCCAGTTCATCCAGGCGGAGGTTCCAGTCATATTCCACATGAACGTGAGGGTTAAACCTGCCAGAAATCGCCTCCACCAACTTGGAGACGCAGAAAATACTGTTTAATATTTGTTACCAGCAGGATTACACAAATAAAGTAGAACCTCTGCTCGATAACAAGTTCTTTGAGATACGAGCCGTGTTTTTGGACACCACTGCTAGTTAGCGGATGGATACAACATCAGTGAGACCGGATCTCGTTCTCTACCACGTGTTGGTGGACGGATACAACATCAGTGAGACCGGATCTCGTTCTCATTGGTGGAGTAAAGACGTAACCCGTGTATTCTCATGACTTTCGCGTTTCTTTTCATTCTTTATCATTGTTTACGTAACTTATAATTAATTATAAACAGGTAAAGTCTGCGTTTCTATTGGTTGATAAAAATATGTCTTTTTTCAAAATAATTTAGCGGGTTTGGGGCTTTTTTACAAGGTTAAAAGCTAAACCTGATATTTTATATCACAACAAAGTTAATTAGTGCGCTCTGATTGGTCGATTGCCTACCGGGTCCTCACACTGAGGGTTCTTCAGCCTGCGGGCAATATCCAGCGCCGTATCTCCATTCTGATTGGCTGTGAAAACACAGGACACAAGCGCCTTAATGACGAAGATGATTGAGTTTAAACTGCTCCATTATCTGAGTCTTTCGACCTTAGCCTAGCTTAGCTTCCTGTTAGCTTCCTGTTAGCACATTCTTACTTATATGGATGTCAGGTTTTCCTCGCAGCAGCAGCTTCAGACACTGAGGTTTGTTGTACAGACAGCAGTAATGTAAAGCCGTGTTCCCCCCCTCCGTCTGTCCATCCAGGTTCCCGCTGTACACACACGCACACACACACACGCACACACACACAAACACACTCACACATCAACACACGGTCCATCGATGCACTGCTAACACCGTGACCCAACAACTCCAACCCGTCCAATCCTGGATTAAAGTTAAAGCGTTGTCATGGATTCATCATCAGTGTATGAATCAGGTGGTTTCTACCTGTTCTGGACCAGGAAGTCGACCAGGGGGAGCGACGACTGATCAGCTGTTCGCACACAATAATGTAAAGCTGTCTCTCCAGCTTCCTGCACAAAAAACACATCTCACTGAAAAGACCCAGAACCTGTCTAAGAACCTGACCGAAGGAACTCCTACGAGGTCTGGACCCAGTCTGGACCAACTCTAGATGTTCCGCGACAGTGTTAACGTTCGACCAACCTTTCCTGGTTCGGGGAGGGGCTGCAGAAGCTCCACCCCCTCAGCAAACAGCTGGATTACAGCCAGCAGGTCTCTGGATTGCACCGCTTCGTCCACCTCATCCAGACAGCCGGCGCCTGCCGAGACGGTGCGCCGGACGAATTTGTGCTCCATGTATTTGGCGTTGATGAACTCCTTCCTCGCCATCCTGTTGGCGCCAACAGAACCACGAGTGAACGTCAGGTGTGTTCGGATCTTTTTTGGGACGATTTTTTTTTTTTGCTCATAAAAAAACCAGTAGGAGAGACCCACATGTCGCTGGAGGCCGTCGGCTTCACGGACAGAGATGGGAGGTTGGCCTCCATGATCTCATTGAAACTACAGTTCCCAACATTCCTAGCAAGCTGGTAGGAATAAAGAAGGGATGTCAAAAGAGAGGAATAGAAACCAGAGAAGAAACTGGACAGAAAAAAACAGATTACCAGAAGTTCGGAGGTTCCCAGTTTGTCCAGTTCCAAACTCTGGATTCTGGACACGTGGACCCCCATCTCTCTGTGGATCCCGGAACACTCGATGCAGGTCAGAACGCCGAGGTTTGTGGAGATCCAGCGAGGATCTAAACACACACACACACACACACACACACACAAACACACACACACACACACACACACACACACACACACACACACACACACACACACACACACACGTTTTAGTTAGATGGATAGAATCAAACGCGATTCCAGGAATGAGCCTGAACAGACTTGAGTTCCCACCATCAGGCTAAACCATAATGAACACACACAAACACACACACACACACACACACACACACACACACACACCCGTGGCTCCGCAGTCGCAGCAGCTGTTGTTTCCAGGCAACCGCAGCACCTCGTCGATGATGCTCTTGGTGAGCTCCTCCTCTTCCTCCACACCTGAACTCTGACCTCCGCCCTGGAACGCCACGTTCAGGGCCTCCTCCTTACTGTTAGTGAGAACCGACACCCAGCTGGAACACACACAGACGTCGCGTCAGCGGAGAATAAAACGTTCTCGGGTTGGACGGGAGCGGAAGGAGGACTCACCTGACAAACTCTGCCTCGTCTTCAGCCTGGAAGTGGTACGTCCGGTTATCTGCACGGCAAACGAGGCAAACGGGGCAAACGGGGCAAACGAGGAAGGGAAAAAAATTCTGAGACGCCGTTCAGATGCCGTGCGGAAAAGTTTTGGTTCAATGAGAAAAACTTACGAGAGATGAGGTCAAAGCATTTCTTGTCTTCTGCGCTGGGTTTCACCTGACAGGTGAGGAGGTTCAGTCGAGCAGGTTGTCTGTTAGACTGACAGACAGACAGACAGACAGACAGACAGACAGACAGACAGACAGACAGGTTAAAATTAATTCAACAAAAAAGTCTTTAAAATGTGGAAAAAATGTGCAGGACGGACAGGAAGTAGATATCTGCACAGAACGACGTCGTCAGAGAAACGTCAGGAACCCGCTGTAACCTGACACCAGACCAGCTTGTGAATCTATAGTCATGTGACCCGGCATCATCACAACCATCAGACCCGTTGTCTCCGCCCGGCTGATGGACCACTTCCTGTTCAGAGTCCTTCATCGACTTTCAGTCTTACCGACCGTGTCGTTTCCACACATCAAATGCGCTGTAGCTGGCTGATGCAATGCATGATGGGAGATTTAGTGCTTACTGTAGCATGAGAGATCGTGAGGAATCCACTTTTCACTGAACACTTCCTCCGCTGCCAGACCTTCCTCAACCTAATGGACAGAACACACAGTGACGTTTAACACAGCGCACCCTGGTGGCCATTTTTCTTTTTTTTTGCCCCTCTCTGTCTCACCCGTCGCTTTTCTTCAACAGGTATCCTCGCTTCTCGCTGCCGAACTCCTTGTTGCCCTGCAGCTGGTGCATGCTGTAGCCGCCCTGTTTGCTCTGGGAGTCCTGGTGAACACACAAACGTACACACACACGTGGAGACAAAAACCTTCACAGCGTCACCGCTGGTTTTGCGTACGCTATGGCCGCCACGATTAGCCGACGAGTCGCGATTAGTCGATCAAAATCATTGACGACCAAATTAAAACTAGACGTGTCTGTTTTCTTCAAAAATCTTTGTATTTCTCTACAAAACGCACAAATGCAACGCACGAGTGCATGAAAAGGAAACACGTTGTGGCTCGTGACAACAATGAAAAGGGACCGTCGTCTCGTTAAGCTAACTGGCTAGTTAGCTGCTAATATTAGCGTACACAGAGGACTAACTTATTCATGAAGCTGTAAACGTTAAAAATTAGCGATGTTACCGAATAATAATAACAAAAAATAATAATAATAAAATTAATAATAATAATAATAACATTAATAATAATAATAATAATAACAATAATAATGATACTAATAATAACAATAATATTAATAATGATAGTCATAATAATAATAACAATGTTATTATTACTATTATTAGTAATGATAATAATAATAATAATAATAATAATAATAATAATAATAATAATAATAATAATAAATAATAATAATAATAATAGTAAATTAATTAAGTAATAAATAAATAAAAATAATAATTCCTTAGTTATCGTTGCCAACCTCATTGTTATGTTTGATGCCAAAGACAAATTAAAGAAAGAAAAAACTGAAGTACCTGAAGTATTTAATTTTGTGTCTTTCCCTTCTGTCACTCAGCTGTCTGCACTTTATTTTACATAGATAAACTATCGTCTGTTGCTACAAGCATATTTCATTAAAGATTTTAAAGAACTATAATCTTAATTGTCTTTATTTATAGTTACCATACACCTTAAACACTTGAAGCTGAAAACTAATGATGGAGCCATCAGGTGGATATTTTACATTTGATCCCATTACTCAACTAATCGGAAAAATAATCTGATTAGTCGACTATCAAAATAATCGTTTACAGCAGCCCTAATGTACAACCAACGAAACAACAAAAATTAACAATACACAATATGCATATCTAGTTCCTTTAAATGACTTTCAGAAACACATTTTGCAAAGGTCCTACAACTCACTAACACACCTACTGTATAAATCCATCGTCAGTTTGTTCAGACGTGTAGCATGTTAGTGAATTATTGGGCATTTCCCAAACATACATTTGTTGATGAATTTTGGGCAGGAAGTGATCTCACAGATGTAGAAACACGTTTTTCATGCCGTCAGATTTCATGCAGACACAATGGAGATGCAGCTTTACTTTAATATTTACAGACTTACTCTCCTGGACTTCATTCAGAGAGGGCGAGTGAGAGAGAGGGAGAGAGGTCAAAGGTCAATAGCTGAGTGAGGCCGTCAGAGGTGGTATGATTTTTACAGTACATGTAAACCATGGCTTACGTCGTTATCGATTATAGGCCAATTTAAAGTAATAAACATCAAGTTTACATCATTTTTCTCCATTTTACGTCTGACATAAATACTGGAAATCTAAAACCACTAGTAAACTGTTATAATAACATTATGTTACTGTACGATAAATCAGAATAAAAGCATATAGTATCATATTATGAGCCTGTAGCAACCCCCGTAACCCACAATGAGGAAAAAGAGCTGAAAACTGTACTATGTTAAAAAATAAAATTTAATTGTTAGCCTGAAATAGATTGATATTAACTAAATATTATTAAAATACATTCATAAATAAAGTTAAGTTTAGCCTGGAGACAAGTTAATTCAACTTATGTCGCGTTTCCTGGAGCCGATTAACGACATAAGCCGAGATTTACCTGTAATATAACTTATGGGTACATTAGGCCACACCCCCTGGACCCCGCCCTGTTGTATCACAGCCAATCACTGCGAGCGGTTATTACAGATCCCAGCAATCCATGAAAACCCAGCCGGTAAATCAATTGGCCTTTTTGATAAACTGTCAGACAAACAGCCACACACTGAGCTCCGCCTTACAGGTGAGCTGTTAGCCCCGCCCCCTCCCCTCAGGTGCTGTACCTCCCTCTGGTCCAGCTGTAAGGAGCTCTTGATGAGATCTCTGAGCGCCGTCAGCTGCTTCTTCTCCTCGTCCTGACTCTGTTTGATCTGCGGCGACAGCAGAGGTCACGACCGTCGCCTCGGCAACCCCACCACCGGGGGGGATGGGGCGCGCGTTGGTTACCGGGCAACAGAACACGGGAGACTTACGTTGAACAGGTCGGCGGCCAGCTTTTCGATGTACTGCTTCAGTTTGTCGGCTGTTTTCAAACCATCCTGGAAAAAACTGCAAGCAGGAAGACGAGACAGGAAGTCAGTGGAGTTTTTCAAAATAAAATGCGATATTTAAAGCACATATTCACACGACTGGTCTTACTTGCACTGAGCGTGGTAATACTTGATGAGGTTCTGTAACAGGTCCACTCCCTTCTTGGTTTTGATCTCGTTGACTTTGATCAGGTACTGTTGGACGTGGCAACACACACAGCTGTCAATCAAACCCGCGGCGGGAAATCACATCGCGCTAAGAGACGACGTGATGAAACCAATCACAACGCACCTCACACATCTGCAGCTGGAACAGACGCCGCTCTTTCTCCATCTCCTCGGCGATCTCAGCGCCCGTGATCTCCGTTCGGATCATCCCGTGTTGTTTGGCGTTCTCCCTCTTCTCTTTCTCGATTTTCGTGCTGCGAAAAACCAACGTTTGGGTGTCCGTAGAATTCAACGCTAACGCTAAGTTTGAAATTCTCTACTTTACAACTAAAGAAAACATTTGAATTTGTTTGGTAACAGGTGTTTTTAAATCAGTATGGTACAAAAGATGAAGGAAAAAAATCCTCGAGCTCTGCTGGCGTCCCTCAGGGCTCCATTTTAAGACCCTTTTTTTTTTTTTTAATTTTTTTTTTTTTTTAATTATGAAATTCGTCAAAAAGACTCACAACTTGGTCTCGTAATCTTTCCAGGCTTTATCGAAAGGCTTCTTCAGATCCTGAAAAAATAAATGAATTCAGAATTTAACGGAATCAACCGACAAAAATCAGCTCTGAAGGTTCTCGAATTAAAATAAACAAGATATATATATATATAAAAATAACATCAGAACTAATATAAGGCAGTATTACAAATAATGACTAAAATTAGGCAATAATTTCTGACTTGAATGACGTGAAATCAAATTGAGAATAATCTCACCCCTTTAATTCCTTTCAGATCTCCCTTTAAGAGGGAGTCCAGCGTGAAGACGACATTGTGACTTAAGCTCTGCAGCTAAAAGGAGACAGAAAATTTATAATTAAATTTGAATATTTAAAATATGAAAACTAATAATAAATGCTGCTTAATTTGAAAAAAGAAAAAGAAAAAAGTAAGCATTGATCAGTTCATTGATCGACTGATGATCGGCAGCATGTTTGACTGACCAGGTTCTTCAGCAGAGCAGCGAGTTCCTTCACCAGACAAGAGAACTTCATGAAGGCCGCTCCCAGCTCAAAGTTGTTTCCTCCCAGTCTCTCCAGAGCTTGACTGAAGCTCTCCTGGTTCCCAGCATGCTCTGCTCCGACAACCACGGCGACAAAAAACATCACCAACAAAATCCTCCTCGTCATCAGAAACGTCAACAATTTTCAAGACGAAACCAGCTAATAATAGTTCAATAACTGCTTCATTCCAACCCGTTTCACTGTACGAACCTGGACTGTGTGAATATTAAACACACCCCCATGAAGGAAGTTGCTTGGTTGAATAATAGTTGTGTTTTTGTACCTTGTCCTGAACTGTAGATGGATTTCACCGACTTCTTCACCTTCTGGAGAGCTGAGCGGTCCTGATCCAGAGCCTGAAGACACACAGATTTATCCCTTAGTATCCTAAAACCTGGTTTTAGTATTACAAGAAAGTAACTTTAAGTTAATAAAAATATATTTTAAAAAAGAAGACCTTAATGTTACAAATATATCTGTTTATATGTTGTTTACAGGTGAAAACTGAAACCTATTCAAAGATCATAGCTAATAAAGGGTTAATTAGTCACTATTTTTGAATATAAAACATATAAATATGTATTTATCAGTATATAATAAGAAACTCGTTTATGCTTATCAGATCAGATGTTTGACCCCTGACCTCATAAACATCATAATATTCAAAGGTGCTGCCGTTTTCGTTTTCACACTGCAGAAATATTCTGCTTCCATCAGTCTGATCATAACTGATAATTTCCCTGATCAATAAATGAATCGCGACAGGTGACGCTGCAGACGGACAGCCTCAGCGACACTCGACCACATCGCGATAAACGCAGCAGCTCCACTGCAGCTGCTGCTCAACGGGAGCCCGCGGCGCCTTCAAGGTGACGTCCTGTCCTTCCACCAGACTCCATTCGTAATACCCGCAATTTTAGGTATGATTGAATTTTTGGCATAATAAAACACAAACATTAAACCGGAACTCAATCGTGTCTGTTCACACTGTGTTCACACTTCACTTCGGGGTGTGTGTTATCAACCTGGTCGCGCGCGTTTCACGGATTATCCCATCATTCACCATCAGATTACTTCATTTCTCCGCAATCCCACTCCGTCTAAACACACTGCGGAAGGTAAAGCAGAGGGCTGCAAGTACCACCTTCAGGATTACATTAGATTAAAAAAAATATTTATATACATGCCGAATTTCTCAGCAGTAGTGTTTTCATTCAAATTTACACTAATAATTATTGTGGTTTGAATATAGACCGAGTTGTGATATATTACGTTAAATTAGCAGATTTTTAGACCGGATTCAACAAACTGGGTTTCCCATCTTTCTGACCGGAGGATCGCGGTGCCCAGCATACGGACACAAGAGGGATGGAGGTCGGGTTCGGAGAGCAGGCAGGCAGCCTACCTCTTCCAGGATGCTGACGGTGTTCCTGCAGCTCTGCAGCCGGGTGGTGAAGCTGGACGTGGTGGGGGAGTTATAGTCCTCGGTGGTCTCCGACAGGAACTCACACACTGAGATCTGATCCGGCATCATTCACACCAGATGGATAACCCCGAGTGAAGCGGAGGGGGTCCCTCTGGGATCCGATCGGGAACCTGCCGAGCGTGGCTGGGGGGGTGAGGGGGGTGGTGGTCGCAGGCTGCTGGCCTCAGATCAGATCAGATGTCCTCTGTACCTGATCAGTCCGTCTCCTCCTGATGATTCATTCCTCCTTTCTCTCCTCCTCTGACCTCCTGTCAAAGCCACACTCAGAGCCACGTGACCCCGGTGGGGAATTTCAAAATAAGAGGATACCAAACAACTGCAACAACAGATAGCAATGGATGAGGGACATGTAGGAGGTCTTACCCACTATGAAAGTATTTACACAAATTTGGAATTATTATTATTACTGTTTACGTTTTATATTCGTACATTTTCACCTTATTTGACGGATTTTAATATCTTTTTCCAGCGTTAATAAAAAGTGATTTTACTTTGAAAGTAGAAACTTGTAGTTTTCCTGTAACTGCCTGTAACTTGACACTCCCCTGGGATCAGCTGGATAATGGATGCGTAGTGCGCATGCGTGACACCCGCAGGCTAATTGGGAGGAGAGAAGAATAGATAGCTCAATATCATCCGACGATTAAACATGAAATATAATCAATTGAAATTATAGATTACTTTAAATCAATTCATTACAGTATATAATTATACTTCTTAAGTTATATTAAATGCCTGCACATCCGTTCAGTTACACAAAATTAAATCAAAATTGTTGATTTAATATCTAGAAAACAAATACAAAAATATGTTTGAATTGATATTAACTTAAAGAGCATCTGACACATTCTGACCTCCTATATTCATTCTCTTGATGTAATAAAAAAAAAATCAAGAGAGCTTGAATTTATGCTTGTATTTTTTTCATGAGGGTTGTCAGACCAGTTTTCAGTGTTTACAGCAGAGACAGAACCTACCGTTAATGGGGCCCAGAGGTCAGACACGCTCAAAGAAACGAGAACACAGGAAGTCATCACAGCAGGACACAGACCGGACCACACGGGTTCAAACGTGTTTGTGACAAAAGTGGAAACTAGGAGAAGTAAACATGTTGAGTATAATTAGGTTTTATAATGAAATCACTGAGACGGTGCAGGAATGGGATCCGGTTGGTTTACAGAGATCAGTAGTCTGATTTAACAGCTGGCCTTTTTCTGATTTAAATTAGGTTTTACAATGATTGCAGTCATGAACTGCTTAAACTGATTGAAAATGAATAACTATGAGTGAGGATGAGGAGTGGGACATTTGTGGGTTATGGATAGTTCAGGTTTTCCCATTGACCCATTGAGGTCACTGGACATCGGTGTGTTTTCATGCTTGAATAAGATAAAAGTATGAAAATATTTTATTCGATGTCGGTAGATTTTATTCTTGAGCCGCTGTTATTTAAGTAATTTCCTATCTATTTTTTTTTATTTATGGATGTTTTGATTCTGTATTTAAATAGAAATAGTTCATGTTACATTATTCCAGCTGATTTTTTGCACGTTGCGGCTCTTTGGATGAAAGAACTAGAAAAAAATTAATTGATTAATTGTTTGCATAAATTTTGTTATAGATTATTCCGTTCAATAAGCATCATTGATCTGTATAATATGTATAATTGAAGTCCAAATTAGCAGCAGACATCCCTAAAATTAACTGGGAAATCAAAAACAAAGCACGGAGCGTTAAACAAGCAGTGTCGCTATTTGACCACTGGGGGCAGCAGCGCGTCAAACTTGCTGGTTTCGACAGCGAAGAGGAAACAGCAAAGCCGCCTATGCTGCGTCAGTCCAACTAAAACCAGCGAAGAAGACGGAGGAGAAGCAGCAGGAAGTGTCGAGAGCAGCAGTCACTACGGATTAGCCTGATTAGCCCGCAGGCTAACGCTCTCTGATATGAGTTTTCTAAGATAAAAAGTAAGTTTCTGATTTTTATTTCACTTCCATAAACTCTGACGCTAATAGTAGTTTCACTAGTTAGCCGATAGCTGCCGCGGGCAACGATTAGCATGTAGCTTAGCTGGATTCCAATCCAGTGGTGAGTTTGGAGCACTGATGGGAGTTATGTCAGACTTTTAGCACAATAATAATCCGATTTAATTGCTAATTTGCACATTCTGTCAAAATGGAGCTGCGGTTTTATCCCCGCAACTGACCGCCGGTCGGCTAACCGATCAGGTGCGCCGCAGCTGCGCCGGTGCGCCAGTCGGGCTGCGGAGGATCCTAAAACCGGAGCCAACAAGAACAGACGTGTTGCGGTTCGTAGCGACCCCAGTGAGGAGTAGACCCGAGTCCCGATGCAAGCAGGCAGAGTGAAAGCTCTCTAATAGCTGTGTAAACACTGATCCGGGTCTCCGGTTCTCTGTCTTCACACATAACTAGTCAGACAACAACAGAACCTGATCAGCTGATGTTCAAATCAAACAAGCTAATATGTAAAAAGGCTTCCCGCACATCAGCGTAAACCGTAAGCGGCTAGCGCTGCTTCGTGATTGGATGTTTTTGTGGTCACGTGTCCCATTTTTTAATCCAAAACAGAGGTGGTTGAGGAAATATGGAATGTGAGACATCAAGGAAACAAATATCTGTCAGTGATTTCCGATAATTCAGTTGATCAGCTTTCATGTGTTCACGTTTCTCTCTGATGAATACGTCAGACTACTTTACTTTATCAACAGGGTTCATTTGCTCCTGATTATGTTGGACAATAAGTAACTGATGGTCTGTTTGGCATCAAAGACGACAAATATCCAGAATACTACGTCTGTAGACATCATCATCATCACAATCATCATCATCATCATCGTCGTCATTTAATCAATCCATCTTTCTTATCTGTGGTAATCAAACTGATGTCACTGAGACATGATTGAAATTGTGCAGGTAAATATACAACAGGTAATCTCACCCATCAGCACAGATTAGTTAGAATATCTCATGAGAACATTTGTTTTCATTACTAGTTTCATTTTTTGGTGTGAACACAGGTATTTTTAGGATATTCAAGGCGACCAAAGATCAAACCTAATAAGGCATAATGTTATTTCAACTCCGGTTAGGGTCAAGGTTTAATCTGGACCAGCGGCGCATGAAGAGCTTAATGTCAAGGATCCCTACGTTCTTATTCTAAGGATCTGTTTAAAACAAGGCTGTATTACAGTATTATTTTGTGTGTTTTTTTTAAACTCCTTCATACATTCTATTAATTATTGATAGAATAGAGTGAGAATAAATATATTTGAACTTTTCTGGGTTAAATCGTCCAAGATGATGTAAGTCAGTGCAAAGTCCTCACGAGGACACTGGTGTAATGTGTGTGAGTATTAGCAACACAGGCTGCGGATTAAGCACTTTGCTTACTTCAAAACAAGTGTATTATTCACCCCGAACCCGGATGTCAGCATTTATTAACTTTTTAAAAGAAATAGTCAAGTTCAGGAGGTTGAACTTCATTTATTGTTATATTTTTAACCCCAGACCTGCCCTCGGTACAGATCCGTTGTCATGGATATAGTCCTCGAAAGAAGAAGCTCTTCATTGTCGCTCCGGTTGGACTAACATATGATATGAAGTCAGGTCTTACATGATGTTAATGTAAACCTGTGGACGCTAAGGCTGATCTCAAGGTGTTGACATGTTTATATTCCACAGTTGCGGTCTGAGCCCATCCCATCTTCACCTTTCCGTCACAAAGCGATGCTCCTGTTGCTTAGCAACATGGACAGCTGGAGATGATTAGTCAGCTAGCATGTCAATAAGTGGTTGTAGTAAAAGCGGTGTTGTCGAGGTTACGGTAATAGAAATACTGCAGACGGCTGTAGTTAAATCTGTTGTAGTCGGATGTTGTCCAAAAACTGTTTACTACATTTCCCTTGATGCACCTGGAGGTTTGTCACCACTAGGATTACTTTGGTGTCTGATGACATCATTAAAGTGGGTGGAGTTTCTCACGTGTCAGGTGTTGATTAATAAGCCCTGTGTGCGTCTGTGTGCAGGTGACCTGTGTTGACCCCAGCGGGCGTTGCCGTGGGCGATGGCTCTGATCGAAGGCGTAGGAGACGAGGTGACTCTGCTGTTCGGCACGCTGCTCCTCCTCCTGGTGGTGCTGCTCGCCTGGCTCTCCACCCGCACCACCGAGCCGCCAGAGCACCTTTTCTCCTCCGCTCTAGGCCCCGCCCCCTCGTTGAGGAGCAGCCCCGCCCATCAGGACACGCCCTCGTCGTCCAGCGATGCCACCGATTCGTCGTCGCCCTCCAGCTCTGTGAGCGACGGCTCTCCGACGGAGGCGCCGCCCTCAGACGCCTCCGTCCGGGGAGACAAAGAGGGAGGGGCTGGGGAGGGGGGGGTCGAAGCGGCAGGAAGAGACGGCTTGAGGAGCAGAGGGGGGGGGGGAGGAGGAGAAGGAGAGTCCCCGCCCTCTCAGAGGAACATGGTGGTCAGGTTAAAGTTCCTCAACGACACAGAAAGAACGGCCCAGGTCAAACCGCAGGACACCATCGGGTACATCAAACGGTAAATACTACGCAGTACTGCACAGTGCTACACATTAATACACAATACTACACAGCACTGCACATTGCTACACATTAATACACAATACTACACAGTACTGCGCAGTACTGCACATTAATACACAATACTACACAGTACTGTCCAGTACTGCACAGTACTACACATTAATACACAATACTACACAGTACTGCACATTAATACACAATACTACACAGTACTGCACATTAATACACAATACTATACAGTACTGTCCAGTACTGCACAGTACTACAAATTAATACATAATACTACACAGTACTGTGCAGTACTGCACATTAATACACAACACTACACAGTACTGTCCAGTACTGCACAGTACTACACATTAATACACAATACTGCGCAATACTACATAGTACTGCACATTAATACACAATACTACACAGTACTACATGATACTACACAGTACCGCACAGTACTTCACAGTACTTCACAGTCCTACACATTACTACACATTACTACACAGTCCTACACATTACTACACAGTACTACGCAGTCCTACACAGTACTACGCAGTCCTACACAGTCCTACACAGTACTACACAGTCCTACACAGTACTACACCTTTACAGCTGCACCAGACACACTAGCAGTACCGGTCCTGCTTCTACCGGTTGTTCTCGTATTGAAATGCCCCCCTCCCCTGACCAGACTTCCCGCTGTGAAGTCTCCTGATTGGTGCGGCAGCGGCTGCTCCTGACCTCTGACCTCTGACCTGTCCCCTTCCAGGACCTACTTCGCGGGTCAGGAGGAGCAGGTGCGTCTGATCTACCAGGGTCACCTCCTGCAGGACGACGCTCAGACTCTGGCCTCCCTGAACCTGGCCCACAACTGCGTCCTTCACTGCCACATCTCCCAGCACGCCGGCCGGGGCGCGGCGGGGGGGCCGCGGCCCGCCGACCAGGTGCAGGTGGCCCTGAACGTGGGCAGCCTGATGGTCCCCCTGCTGGTGCTCATGCTGTCCGTGCTGTGGTACTGTCAGATCCAGTACCGGCAGTTCTTCACTGCCCCCGCCACGGCGTCGCTGGTGGGGGTCACCATCTTCCTCAGCCTGGTGGCCTTTGGCGTCTACCGTCGCTAGCTGCCGTCTGATTGGTTGTAGCCTCCGTCTCCGACCGTCGGACTGGAATCTAGGAGACGAAGCGGACCCTGATTAGTTGATGTTTATCTTTCTGTTGCCATGGAGACGCGAGTGTTAAAGAGGACTTTAATTTTATTATTCAGCTCACATTTCTCTGTAGGTTTTTCATCATTGTGCCTCTTTTACTTTTTCCGGCGTGTTCTGGTCCCTGAAGCGGGTCAGACCAGCGCCAGAACGGAAACCGGACCTGTCCGTCTGCACAGGAGAAGAAAATGTAAATTAAAACTCAGCTTTTGAAGAGAATGAAATTCTATTAAATCATTTATTTGTCTTGCTGTTGTTTTTTGTCTGAAAAATCAGAACCAACGATTTTCTTTCAAATTCCAGAACTTTGTTGGTTTGAATCTAGAATTCATGAATCCACAAATGATCTCTGGATTTCTCTCTGACATGAATCCATAATTGGTCTGATTAACCAGTATCCAGCAGTACATGACATAGTAATGTATTGTTTTTATTCATCAATCACAAGATCAAGGTTTTTACAAAAAGTTGCAAATATGAGCAGCACCATTTCTGGGTAGTTTAGCATCCCTGTCTCTTAAGTTACCAAAATTACAGTAAGCTCCAATTGATTTTAATTATCTTTATTCAGAAAATCATTGTTATAGTGACAAAATAAAACAGGCCTATCTGTAATAAAATGAGAAAATCTCATTGAAATGTATTGTTTCAAAACAACTGGGACATCATACCAACAATCAGTTTGATTTTAGACATCACTCGACTTGACATTTTTAAAAAATTTTATTTATATTTCATGGAGCCAATACTCTTCATTTAGAGTTTAAAATTTGAACCAGAAATCTATTCAGAAACTTTTGAATGTCTGAGGTTAACTGGTCTCAGAATACTTGTACGGATAAGGACGTAAGTAATATCCCAAATTAGAAGAGGAAATTGTTTCAAGCACAGAATTTTTCAATCTTTTTATTTAATGCTGTAAATGTTTGCTGTAATCTTTAATAAATGTTGTCTCCTTAGTAGATAAAACTGTTATTTTAGATGATGAATAAATCTTTAGGTTGAACTCAGGTTGGTACGGTCCAATCCGAAGGATAGCGGAAGTATACCGGAAGTGACGCTAACAAAATACAGGAAGAAGAGGAATAACTCGCTGTGATTGGCTGATAGCTCCTTTAAAAAAAAACATGGCGCCGTCCGCTCCGCCTGGTGAAGTGTTTGTACCTGCAGCGAATTCAGCCGCTGAAATGAGAGAACAATTGTTTATGTGGAGCAGAAGTCTTCACGTTTTCTCCACCTGCTGCTGTTTGTTCTTCACTGAAGAGTTGGGAGGAAGTTTTCGTTTTTTAATCAGCTAAATGCACATCAGGAGCTAGCTTAGCTTAGCTCTGGGTTCCTCCGTTGTTCGGCGCCCATCGTGGATCCGTTAAAGGTAAACTAGTCCAAATTACAAAAAAGACTTCTGAATTCTGCGTATGTGCTGCGAAAATGAAGGCGGAATTGTTTGACATCCAGTTAATAAGTGCTGTTAAATAGTTTTAGTTTGACGTCAGCAGGAAGAGTATTTAGTTCGCGCCATCCACCAAACAGGAAATGACGACACAACATTGTTTCCTTTTAAGCAGAGAAGCATTAAAAATACAGCTCAAACTGTAAAAAATGTGAAACATTCAATCCAAGACGCAGGACACCAAAAACTAGAAATGATAAATAATTGGACCATATAAAAGTTGAATTTGTCAAGTGGTGACAAATTATTGTAAGTCTTTCATTTTTCTTTCAGGGGGGGCCGCTTTCCTGAAGTGGACTGACCCGTGTGTGGATCTATAGACTCCTTAGACCGGATCAAAGGTAGGATCCAGTGAACACGTTAAATCCTTTAGAATTCAGCTGTTCTGACGTTTGGGTTAATCTGCCTGGAAATGATGTAACGAAAGGCCGAATGAAGCCCCGCCCACAGCAGTCTGTTCACAGTGGCGGCGCCGTGACAAAAATGGACCGAAGCGTATTCTGATCCAGGAAACTCACTGTTACTTGTGTGCCGGCTGCAGAGACAGTCCAGTTTAGTCGTGTTTCGACGCTGGTGGTGGAACGGAACAGAACATTTCTTGAATCTGTTTTCACAGAACAAACAACCTCCTGGAGGAGAAGCTGTGATTGTGTTCTCCAACATGCTGGTGAGTGTCTTCACCAAAACGTGTTTGTGTACAAGCGTCACTGAAAGTTTTAGTTTGGAAGAGTTTGCTTTTTACCAAACACTGATGAGATTAGCTGGAAGTAATTCACACGGATGTTTAGCCATGGCAACAAAGTGTTATTGCAGGGTTTTAATTTAAAAGCCAAATCATTTTGTCGCATCGATATCGAAAGACCAATATACTTGCTGATAAAAGAGGGCACGTCTTTTATTCCTAGTGTCAGCTGGTTGATTAATGTCCAAAGGGAGATGATGTGAACAAAAGGCCGAATTGTAGCGCCCTCGTCAAGCAGTGTGTTCTCAGAGCGAGGGCGCCGTGACAAAGACCGACCGAAGCGTTCGTCTGATCCCACGACAGCCGCTGAAAATATCATCCAGCACTTTTCTGTCTACCAAGACGATCTGATTGGAAGTCTCTTTTGTAGTTTTCATGCCTTTTCATTGTCTGTCATTCGGCTTCAGATTGAGCGCAATGAGATGTGATCTGCTGACTTGGATGTCTGTTTCTTGCAGCTTTGCAGCCAATCAGATGTGAGCTCCATTACAAGTTAAACAGATAAATGGCGGTGAAGACAGTGAATGCCTCTTGTCCATTTGAGGAGGGGATAAGTGCAGACGGATATCTTGAACCTTTTTTTTTTTTTTACTACTATTAAGTCACCATTACACATTGCAGAAACAACACATACTTACATTTAAAATTTAGCTTTTTTTTTTTTAAGCTGTGTCACAGCCTCAAATGCTCGTACTTTGCAGACGTCTGCAGCAGGTGACAACCCAACAGACTGGACTTTTCGTTTATCCATGGACTGAAAACCTCTGTGTGGAATTGAACCCTTTCCTCTCAGAAACTGTTAGGTAAAAATGTCTTTCGACTCAAGACTGAGGCAGTCACCAAAGCAAAAATAAAGACTTGCAAAACTAAGATTTGGCTTTGTAAATTTATTTGAAGCTTTAGACTGTGTTCACAGAAGCAGCAGCTGGTTGAGAGATGTGAGTGAAGAGTGTAAAGTCTGTGTATCCTTTATACAGGTCTGGTATTGTGATCTCTGACAACCAGGCAAAAATTTGGTCTTGAACCTGATCTGAACCCAAAACTGAACAAATGTTTTGATATTTAAGAAAAAAACAGTGAAACACCAGGAAGATTACAGATAATCCAATAACAAATCAATGATGGGTATATGGGGGTGTCTAATGTAGAAAAAAATAATTTACAGTACATCATTTGGCGGCAGTGGCTCAGTGGTAAAGCGGGCAGTAGAGCGGGTCGTCCTATGATTTAAGATCGGCGGTTCGATTCCCGCTCCCGCCCCCCAAAAAAATACCCGGAGGTGAGCTGACAGTGGGAGGTGTCAGCTCACCTCCGGAGCACTGCCGAGGCACCCTTGAGCAAGGTGCCATCCCCTTTACAAATTGCTCATTTGAGGCGCACCAAGAAGGAGCTGCCTGCCACTCTACCTCCCCTGCATGCCAACAGGCCCCCTTGTGTGTGTGTGTGATACAGGGGCCTGTAGTCACAAATATATATGTATGCATGCATTTGAATCAGTAGCTAGAGTGTGCATTCTTAATTTCCCCTTCGGGGATCAAACCAGTATATAAAATTAAATTAAAATTTTTAAAAAATTAATTGTCTCAACCAGTCATGAGGATTAGCACAGGCTTTATTAACACAATTGTTTTACAATTAATAACAAGGTTTCACAAGGAACAAAGCATTTTACTCTCACAGAACCACATTATTTTGTCTATTTAGCATTCATAGTAAAAATAGCATGCATTAGTATCAACTAATTCTTGTTTGCAATGATTCAATAAAATACTTTAAGGATTTTTAAGTGTTTATGTGAGTGTTTAATGCAAAGCATTTAAGGCCATTATAGAAAAGATATCGGGGAAAAATAAATAAAATTAGATGATCATCTGGCTGTTTTTATTCAATATAAAAATTATTTCAAAAATCCCATGAAGTGATGCTGAGATATTCAAATGTTCTTTCGATGGAATCATAAATTTGACTACGAAACCTTTTAGCAGAGATCGAGATTATTCTGTTTAAACAATTTAAACTTTTAAATTAAACTTATTAAGTTATACTCTTAAAGAATTTGTTAATTTGTTTCTGTACAGCCTCATTTTACTATGTGGGAATATTACCCGGAAGTTACCGCCCACATCCAGAATGTCAAAATCTCTCCACTTCTGATTGGCTAGTACTTGTTGTCCTCGTCGTTTGGGTTGGAGACGAATAGCGGGTTAAACCAATCAGAGTCTGTGTGGGGCGGGACTTACGTTTGGTTCCTGGAGGAAAAGAAATTTGTCGCCGTCCTGCTGCAGAAGTTGCTTCTGTTAGCGCTGACGACACGTCGGCTAAAGCCGAACCGTAACGGGACTGTCGGATATCACCTCCACCGGCACGATGGAGACCGACCCGGGGTTCCCGGTAAGCACAACGACCGACTGTCCGCTATTCCGGATGTCCAGTGTGTTGTCGGGAGCGTTTAGCAGCGCTAAGCTAACTAATGTAGCCTGAAGTCCATTCAGAAAGGAGCAGATGTTAGCCTAACGGTGCTGCACACACGCCCACCGAGGATAGAAATAGAAATATATATAAAAAATATGATTAATTCCACCTGGAAATTAAAGAAGAACTCTATTAAAAGCGGTTTAGTTCGGTTTTGTGTTTTCTTTTCTGCTAAGCCGCGAGTAAAACCACAAAGATGATCAATTAGCTGATCAGGTCTTAAGATCTGTCAGTAAACACTGAGTCCTCTCCCACCCGGTTCCCACTGCGGGTTTTCACGGCTCTGAAGCTCCAGAACCGGTTGTCCGAGTCCAGTTTTTTTTAAATTATTTACATTTTTAAATGATGGATTCAATAATTTATTTGTTGTTTGTTTACTTGTGTATTTGTTCTGTCACACAAATGAAGCATCAGGTTCGATCATAACAGCAAACGGTAGACGGCATGTAAAGATAGAGGCTGAAGATTTGATGCTTGAGAGGAATTGATGCAAATTTGTTGTCTCTTTATATAATCCAAAGGACTGTGGTCTCTAATATTCCATTCATCTTTTACTCCCCAGTGTCTTTATTTCTTCCTAGAGACGTTTAGCTTCTCTGACCTTCTGTAAAACCCAATTCAGATTCTGACACCAGAAAACATGGGAAAAAAAGTTCTCCATTTGTGGATTGTTGCCGATGTCCCATGTGGAAACGGATGCTCGTCTCAGACTTGATAAGATCACAGTTAAACTAAACTCATGACGGGTTTTCGGTACCTGTGGTTCTAAAATTCACAAATCTGTCTCTGTCAGGACATGTTTGAAGCCATCCAGATCAAAACGGAGCCGGACAACGACGTGGAGATCCAGTCGTATCCCGTCCTGAAGAAGCTCTCTGTCAGTCTGACAGACTGCAGCGTCTGGCTGGACGGACAGGACTTCATACTTCTTGGTAAGTCAGGTGATCAAGGAGGGGAAATAAATTACTTTTTCTTCTATGTGCATCAAGAATAAGTTGAGAAACATTTTTTGATTCCTTGATATTCATTCTCAAGTCAAACCTCATCGTGTTCATCCGTAATTTAAATGTTGAGTCATTGTGGCACCGTTCAATCCCCATAGGCGAGTGTGTGCGTGTGTGTGTGTGTGTGTGTGTGTGTGTCTTCACACGTCTCCATCCGTTCACCTTGAATGAAACATTCACTGAACTTCAGGTCCAGATATCGTCTGTCGCCCCAGACGTAACCTTAGAGTCTGGTTATATTTACATTCTTAGAGGGAACAGAGACGTTTGTTAATATTATAGAGGGTCAAAACAAGGAGTTGACCTTAACCAGAGTTCTAGCGGTGTCTGGAAAACAGTTTGATCATTATATTTATGACCAGTTAACCATTTCCATCCATTCTACAATTACAGGCTGGTCGGGTTCCCAGACTCTTAACTTCCTGTTCCAAGTTGTTCTACAGTTTGAATCCTTTTGTTTTTGAGTCTGTGGAAACACAGCTGACAACTATATCCTTTGCTATTTGTCCCAGACACTTCAACAGTTATACATTCCATAATATCAGGGGTGTCAAACAAATTTTCACTGAAAGCCACATCAGCATAATGTCTGGCCTTGAGGGGGCCAGATGTAACTAATAAATGTAACTAAATGTAACTCAATGTAATGTAAAATAATAAATAATATATAATAAATATATTTTAAAAAATAATAAAGTAAATGTAATGTAAAAGTAATGGAATTACTCCTTAATGTTAAATAATAATTATTCAAGTTACAAACATTAGTTACACAGAAAAAACATGTTTGTTTGTTTCTCTGTTCTGACATGAATCCTTTCATTAACATTAACTTTATTCAAAACGTTTTCGGAAATGTTAAAATTGGCTTAACTACTGCATTGTGGGAAATGTAGTGTTTGGTCAAAGCACGCTTTTGACCTATTTTTAGACACTGACCTTTTATGCATGGGGGGGGGGCACATAAAATGATCTGGCGGGCCACATTTGGCCCCCGGGCCATGAGTTTGGCAGATACGGAGATTCACTTTAAAGCAGCTTTAACCCGTTTCCTAAACGGACTTTCCCCCCCTCCAGAACCTCTACCCCAGCTGTGCGACCAGAAGCCGAGGCCGCGCTGCCCGGCCACCCTGGGCAGGAAGATGGTGTACTGCTCCGAGTGTCCCAAGGGCTTCTACAAGCAGTCGCACTTCGAGGCTCACAGGAAAACCCACCAGGGGCAGAAAGCCAACCAGTGCTGGCAGTGCGGGAAGATCTACCCCACCCTGATGAGCCTGGTGGTCCACCAGCAGATCCACAGCCGCGAGGCGCCCTACCAGTGCTCCTACTGCGACAAGACCTTCGCCCTGAAGCGGGACTGGAAGACGCACCACCGGACGCACTCGGGGGTCAAACCCTTCAAGTGCTGGTTCTGCGGGGACGGCTTCGGCCTGCAGGAGGAGCTGAGCGAACACCTGGAGCTGCACAAGGGGGAGAAGTGCTACCACTGCGACGTCTGCGACAAGATGTTCGTCTCCTACCAGGGCTTCAACTTCCACCGCAAGTCGCACAAGAACCCCAAGCCGCTGCCTTGCCCCAAGTGCGACAAGAGCTTCAGCAACCCGCAGAGCCTGAAGCTCCACCAGGTCACCCACTCCAGCTGGAAGCCCCACGGGTGCCCCACCTGCGGGAAGAGCTTCAAGCTGCTGACGGGGCTGCGGTCCCACCAGCGGACCCACGACGACCTGAAGGAGTACCGCTGCTCCGAGTGCGGGAAGTGTTTCTCCAGCCTGCAGGGGCTGAAGCTACACAACCGGACTCACACGGGGCTGAAGCCCTACGAGTGCGGCGAGTGCGGGAAGAGGTTCACGCAGTCGCCCCACCTCAAGGCGCACATGGTCACCCACACGGGGGAGCGGCCGTACCTCTGCACCACCTGCGGGAAGAGGTTCACCCAGTCGTCGCACCTGAGGTCGCACGTGCGGCTGTTCCACGTGGGCGAGAAGCCGTTCACCTGCGACGACTGCGGGAAGAGCTTCACCATCGCTCACTACCTGAAGATGCACCGGCTGAGCCACACCAAGGAGAAGCTGTACCAGTGCTCGTACTGCGACAAGTCCTTCTCCTACCACAACTCCTGGAGGGCCCACGAGAGGATCCACACGGGCGAGCGGCCGTTCGGGTGCCAGGAGTGCGGACAGACCTTCATCACGTCGGGTTCGCTGCTGAGCCACCAGAGGTCCAAACACACCGGGGAGAAGAGCCACTACTGCTTCACCTGCGGCGAGTTCTTCTTCACCAGCACGCTGCTGCGGGTCCACCAGCTGGACCACACCGGGGAGCGGCCGCACGCCTGCGGCTGCGGAAAGACGTTCAAAACCAAAGCGGTGCTGCGATACCACCTCAAGAGGTTCGGCGGCCACGAGCCGGCCAAGTGAGACGGAGACTCGATCGATCGTTACGAGTTCTTTTGGTGTAGATAACGAAAAAAGGGATTCTTCCAACGTCCATCCGGGGGGGTAAAAAAAAAAAAGGCTTCAAGATTTTCCAAAGAATTTGTGTTGTTAAGCTTTTCCTCTGAATCCCGGTTCGCTTATCGGTCCCACTGTAATCCCACCAGGTTCGAGTCGTCTGTTACACAAAAACGGTGAAACCGATCGTGTGGATTTTATCACCTGTTACGTTCACGGTCTTCTTCTGTCAGCTGTTCAAATTTTTAAAAACGTCAATGTTGTGTGAAACACTACGACGACGAAAAACACTTAACTTGTTGCTGGAAACACTTCAGAAGAAACAGACCGTGAAGGAAGCTTCGTGACTTCACGATGAGTGAACATGATGTCTCGTTTTAAACTCAATCAATAAAGTTTTATTTATGTAGCACTTAATCATGGCAACAGACATTTCAAGGTGCTTTGACAGACAGAGAAACCCAACTGAACCCAAATTGAAGGAACTAGCGGTCCGGCGCCTCGGACGTCCTGAATATGATCTGGGACTCGATCCAGGATTAAAAGTCTGTTAGTTATGAATTAAAACTTGTGTGAACTGACTGAGAATGACTTTATTCACACATGTTGGACTAGATTTGAGACTCATTCGTATGTATTTGGAATATGAACCTGATTGGAAACTTGTTGGGACATCTTTTATAAGCTAGACTTGATCTTGACTCATTCAACACTAACTCGGTTCAACTCTGGTCTCATATTGAGATCACCATTAGACTGATTTATTTCTTTTCTTTTTTCTACAATCAGAGGTGCATTATGTGAAAGATGGCTGTCTTTGGTCAAGCAGAAAGAGTGTGTGTGTCTGAAACTGTCATTCTGTAAACACATCACCCTGTCACCATATTCTTCTGTTCACTATTAAATAATGTACAAAAAATTTATTTCTTCTGTGTCTTTCAGTTAAATCCAGGTCTGGTTAAGGTAAACTGACATGTGTTACTACTACTAATATTTATGGATTATCTATTTACACCAGAAGTTTATTTTTATTCTAGATTCAGTCTTTATTGCCTTCAATTGGGAATTAAATTTGTTTTTATTTAAATTGAAATTTTATTCCAATAAAGTGACATCGCAGGTCAAATAAAGGCAGAAAATTCACGTTTTATTTCGTTTTCTTTTCAAATTATTTTTATTAACTTGTCTACACGAACAAAAAAAATTCAATTATATTAACATTTTATCCTACACGAGTAATGGGGAAACCGGTTTTCACTTCCGCTGCTCTTATTTTGAAGGTCGGGGTCATAGTTCACAACTTCCGCTCTTTATGTAAACAGTAAAGATGGCGGCCGCCTGCGTTCGCCGCGCCGTCCTCAGTCGGAGTTTGAGCCGCTTCAGGTGTTCAGGAGGGAGATGGAGCTCCACAGGAAGGTGAGTCTGAAGCTGAGTCACGTGGGCAGCGCGTGACAGTTCCAACAGGTGGCTAAAAGATTCCGCCTTTATGTAAATTAGCTTTCTTTTATCTTTTTTTTGTTTTTCAAATTAAGTCCTATTTAAATCTTAAGGTTTAAAAACACTGAATATCCGTTTTGTTGAACTATTTCAACTGTTCTTGAGAGATTTGTTTTTTGCTAACAGCTGATAAATATAAATAATTAAATTATTTTGTCATTAAAATTAGTTATATTACGGGAATGGATAACTTTGCTTCCAATTACAAATTTGAACAGTTACTAAAAACAGGCAGCAGCAGATCAAAAATCACAAGTTAATCGTTTTGATAGTGTGACGTCACGTCCTACGTCACATCAGTGGCGACCTCTGCCAGTCGGTTTTAAAGGCTGTGAATCTTTAAAACCACCAGAGGGCAGTATGGCATCCTGGTGACGTCAGAGTGTGTTGAGGCGAAGCCTCCGGCCTTCTGGGTAAGAAAGAGAAGATGTGAGTCGGGCGGTGGAGCCGTCCCAGAAACACGAGGAGGAAGAGGATTTGGAGGAGGAGGAGGAGGAAGAGGAGGAGGAGGAGGAGGAGGAAGAGGAGGAGGAAGACTGCTGTGGGCAGCAGTGGGTACGTTCAGTCATCAGACCAGGCTTCATGTTTCCTCATCCTTTACATCAAACTGCAAATTAAACTTAAAGTGCAAGGAAGTCACTGCACTGTGTGTGTGTGTGTGTGTGTGTGTGTGTGTGTGTGTGTGTGTGTGTGTGTGTGTGTGTGTGTGTGTGTCTAGCTTTCTCCCTGTTCAGCAGGTCTGATGAAGAAAAAAAAGATGAAGCTCAGCAGAAAGAAGATGAAATAATTCTGCTTCTGAAGAAGGCCAAGGTACGAGAACCGGCAGTAACAGCAGTAGTACTACGTCCTGTGCTGTAGTACTACAGTAGTACTACAGTATTACTGCGTCTCTCCCCCTCAGCTCAGTATTTATCGGGATCAGTTCCAAGCAGCCTCTGGTTTCCTCCATCAAGCTGCGGCTCTGGCTCATCAGACCAACAACAACCAGGCCATCATCTACACCTACAGCCTGGTAAACAGCCGTGACCTCTGACCTCTACAGCTCTATGACCTCTACAGCTCTATGACCTCTGATCTCTACAGCTGAATGACCTCTGACCTCTACAGCTGTATGACCTCTTACAGCTAACGCTATATGACCTCTAACCTCTACAGCTCTATGACCTCTGACCTCCTCTTTCCTCAGATGGCTAATCTGGCCTATGTTCAGGGTCAGCTTGACAATGTAAGTATGATTTAAACAAGTCATCATTATTATTGTTATCATCATCATCATCACCATTGTTACCATCATCATCATTGATTTCTCTTGTTGCTTTAGGCAGAAAAACTTTTCAAAGCTGCGATGAGCTTCATGCTGTCCGGAGGAACACCAGAGGTACGTGTGTGTGTGTGTGTCTGTGTGTGTGTGTGTGTGTGTGTCTGTGTCTGTGTGTCCCCAACCTGTCTTCACTAACTTCCTGTCCGTTTCCAGGACGACAACGCTGTCATCGAGATGTCTCTGAAACTCGCCACCATCTACGCCGAGCAGAACAAGTAAGAAGAAGATCCACGACAGGATCTGCGTGACCGATGACATCATCAGTGGACTGACCGTGTGTGTGTGTGTGTGTGTGTGTGTGTTTGAGGGTGGAGCTTGCAGAGCATGGTTTCAGGTTCTGCACTGAGTCTCTGGAGGCCAAACTGGAGAAGGAGCTCCCGGCGGAGGAGCAGACGGGTGAGAACGTTTCCGTGGTTCCAGTCGTGTTCCCCTGAGGTCAGACCATCTGCTTTAGACGGGTTCTTGTCTCCAGAGGAGACGGGGGCTCTGAGGAAGGAGACCCGCCTCCTGCTGGGTCTGTGTTTGGACTCTAGAGCTCGGTACCGAGCCTCGAAGCGGCGCCTCCTCCAGGCGGAGCAGGACTACCAGAGCGCCCTGGACATCTGCCGCCAGGAGCAGGGCGACGCCCACCCCCAGGTAAGGGAAGCAGGGAACACGCCGTCCGGTCGCCACGCAGATGATGTCATCACGATGTGCCCCCCCCCCCCCTTCAGACGCTGGTGCTCATGAGCGACCTGGCCACCGTCCTGGACCTGCAGGGTCGCCACGACGACGCGCTGGAGCTGATCCAGCGGGCCGTGGACCTGAGCCGCTCCGTCGGACACCCGGACCAACACGTGCTGCTCGGTAACCTGGCCGGGATTCTGGTGCACACAGGTCAGGAGGAGGGGTCAAAGGTCACCGGGGTGCGTTTGATTCGAGCTCCTTTTTGAGGTTCTGACGCTGCGTTTGTGGTCCCGACAGGACGAACGGACGATTCTGTGCGTTTGTACAAGGAGGCTCTGGTTCTGGCCCGGGAGGCTGGAGACCAGGAGGCTGTGGACCGGATCCAGGAGGGGCTGGAGGAGGTGAAGAAGAGGAGGAACCAGAAGACCACAAAGGAGGAGAACGCACAGGAATAAACAGAGCAGCAGAACTTTAGGTCCTGATGTGAAGATGCAGCTCCATCAGCGGGTTCATGACTTCATACCCCAGAACCCTGGTGACCTCTGACCTCCTCCAGCACCTCCGACGGGAATGACTCAGTCTTGTCCGTCTCTCCAAAGGATGAACCTCATCGTCTGAACCGGATTGGTCTTCCGTGTTTGAAGGTTTCTTCTTCCTTCAGCCGCTGGTTGGATCAGATAAAGGCGATGATGTCATTTCTGTTTCCTCTTCGGTGATTGGTCGGTTTGTTTATTCTTGTTTATTCTATCGGTGTCCGTGGGAGTTAAAATGAGGGAGTTAAAAGTCGATGCTGCTCCCAGATCTTCTGCATCTGCTGTGATGTTTGGATCTGCTGAAGAGACGAAAGGTATCGCCATGGAAACCAAACTCTGGGAGTCAGAGACAGGAGATCCTGTTTGATGTGAAATAAATTGATTGATTCAGTCTCGTCTCGTTTTATTTTGTTGAATTTCTTCTAATATTTTATCGAGTAAAATAAGATGAATTAACCTCATTTTACTCGATCGCATCTCATTTACATTTCATTTCAGAAACGCACACACACTCACACACACACACACACACACACTTACTTTCAGGTTCCCACAGAGTGTGATGCAGGTGAACTTCCTGTTGTGTTTACTGAACATTTCAAAATAAAAGCAGGCTGCTGACTGTAAACAAACAGGAGATACCAAAAACACGAATCGGCTACTGCTCAACAAACAAAAGATTAACAAGACAAGAAGCATCATGGGAAAAAAAAAAAGTAGAGAATTCAAGGTGGAGGAGGAGGAGGAGAGAAGAAGGAAGGGAAGGAGACGAGGATATGAAGAAGGAAAGGAGTGGAGGAGGCAGAGAAATGTACCAGCAGAAGGATGGAGACTTCAGAACTTCATCTTAATGATGTCATGAGACAAAACACACACTCTACTGTCACACACACACACTCACACACACACAGAAACACAAAAATGAATGTATTGGGAGATAATTATATGTAAACACTCAGGTGAAGCTATAGAGATAATTGTTATTGTACTCATGTTAATCTCTCACACACACACACACACACACACACTGGTATACACGCACACACACACACACACACACACAACACACACACACACACACACACACACACACACAGAGGGAAGTAATATAAAAGTTGCAGCAGTGTGTTCCAGTGTTTCTGCTGGAAGACGACTCGACTGAGCAGGTACCACAGAAACGATCCCATCGATTCCTGTCAGTTGATTGATCAGTAATCCGATTGATCACTAAGTATGTTCCTCCAGATTCTGCTTCCTGACCTCGCTGATCATCAGACACATTGACCTCTGACCCCCCCGACGGAGCCATGAGCCACGATCTCAGCTCTCGGGCTCCCGGCGATGCCCTCAGCCTGTCTGCAGTGAGTATCTGTGAAGAGGCGTTCAGGAGCTCACGTTGGTGTTGGGGTGGGGGGGCGTTCAGGGGCATTTAGAAACTAAAATGAGGACGAGACCTGTGGGAATTAAAAGGGGGATCCTCTCTCCTCCAGTCTCTGTCTCTTCCTTCACTTACCCACAGTGATGAAGAAGAGGAGGAAGACCGTCGTTGTGAGGGTCAGCGGTGTCTTCCAGCTCACGTCCCGCCGGAGGAACACCAAGTCTACGACCAGCTGGACTCCGCAGGTAACCAAACTCTTTTTTTTTTCTGGTTTGTCATCATCTTCTCGGGTTAAAATTGACGTAAAGGCTCCTCGTGATGTTCTGGAGAGTTCCTGTGTTCCATTAGGACACATGTGTCAAACTCAAGGCCCCCGGGGGGCCAAAATGTGGCCCGCCACATCATTTCATTTGACCCGCGAGAGCATAAAAGATCAGATTGTGACCCAAAAACCCAAAAACTACATTTCCCACAATGCAGTAATTCAGCCCATTTTAATGTTTTGAAGAAAGTTAACGTCCTAACTTGTGTTTGATGTTATTTTTCTTTATTCGTTGGATGATTGATGGAGTTTTAATAACCTGACAAATTAAAATAATTTATTTTATAACAGAGAAACATTGAGTTACATTTAGTTATATTTATTAGTTACATCTGGCCCTTTGATTACAGCAATTATGTTGATGTGGCCCTCGATGAAAACCAGTTTGACCCCCCTCCGATTATGAACTGATCACGAAACAAGAGATTCTCTCATAAAAATATGTCCCACAGTCCTCGAAGGCAACATAACTCGAGAAAAAAACAGAAGGAATGTTTTCCATCATAAAAGATCGTAATCACGTGACCTTGAAGGTTGACCTGAGCACAATGCCCCCGTCCCACTCGCCCCGCCCACAGCCTCTATCTATTGTTGCTCTGGTCTGGTTCTGGTTCTGGTTCTGGTTCTGCCACAGATGAAGTAAAACCCTGTTATGGTTGTGATCAGATATTTCAGCTGTCTGTTGTTTGGCCGACTGACGGCTGATCTCCGTGAGTACTCGCCTCGAATCGCAAAAACCTGCTGGGTCTGACCTGCAGTGAAAAACTGGACTGTTAGGGTTCTGCTGAGCTAAGCTAAGCTAAACAGTTGAACAAGAACCTCAATCAGAGGATAATTTACTCTCCGTGATGAAAAGATTTATTAATGAGTGCATGAGGATTAACTTCATTTAAATTTAAAGGTGTGTGAAAGTGTCAGCGACCTCTCACTGCTGGAATGTGATTGGCTGATTAGTTCCTGGAACAGATTGAAAATCACATGCAGACAGAAACTGGACACTCATTTGCTGATTACCACAGCGTGAAGCCACCTGTGTGTGTGTGTGTGTGTGTGTGTGTGTGTGTGTGTGTGCGTGTGTGTGTGTGTGTGTGTGTGTGTGTGTGTGTGTGTGTGTGTGTTTTCTCCTGGGATAGGTCGAGATTTAAACCTTGTTAGTCTGCAGAAAGTTCCCATGAGACCACAGAGAGAGAGAGAGTCTGTGTGTGTGTCCGTGTGTGTGCGTGTGTGCGTGCATGTGTGTGTCTGTGTGTGTGCGTGTGTGTGTGTGTGTGTGTGTTCACATCAGGCAGGTCAGGATGACAAAAAACAAGAAGAGTGGATGAGGGCCGGAATAAAAAAATTGAGAACCTGGTTTTAACCTCTCACCTCTGCGCCCTGACCCCGCCCCCCACCCCCCGCCCAGGTCACCAATTGGACGATATTCCAGTGGTTCAACCTCACCTGGTGAAGCGTGGCCCCAGACAACCCATTGTTCACGCCAAGAACGATCAGCACGGCGGATGGACGCCATCGAGTCTCCAACACCCGCGACGAGACCGCCCACCTCATGAGGTCAGAGGGCGGGGTCGACACCTTTAACACTCACACCTTTAACACACACACACCTTGGGATAAATTTACATTGAAATCCCTGTCTCAATTTTTATTCCACATCCATGATTGCAGTAAAATCTGGCGCTCGTGATGCTAATCTAGAAGCTAACACTTCCGGGTCAGGGAGGCTTTGGACAACAGGAAGTCCAACCAATTACTGACAACCAACGGCCTCATCTCGACTTTAATGTTCATATTTTTCACTTGACACAAACTCTAGATCCTGTCATCGTTTTAGCACCAGATGGCATCTTTGAATTGACCTTAAATGTTCCAAAACGTGAACTGATTTTAAAGTTCTGCTGCCGGTTCAGGTCCGAATGGTTCCTTGCTGTTAGACCACAACACAATAGAAACGTCCAAAACTGATGGGGGGGAGGGGGTGAAAGATGAGCCGGGGTAGTTTGGGCTGGTTAATCCAGCAGCATTGTGAACAGAAGACAAGCTGGATTTATTCAGAGTAATGAGAGAGAGTGAGACAGGTGAGACAGACAGGTAGACGGAGGTGAAGTCCGACGAGCATCTCTGTCCCGCCTCAGTCTGACCTGGTCTTCAGGATGGTCGGTTTGGATCTGAGGAGTCGACAGAGTAAGGTACGGGCCCACGTCTTCAACACCGAATTCCGTCAGCATCAGGTTCTGATGTGGTTTATTTAATCCGGTTTAGTTAAACTCAACCTTTTCTAATTTATTTGGGATTATTGAAACCCACTTGATCTTGGTTGCCATGGAACTTCAGTCGTGCTTCATCAGCAGATTTTTTTTTTCCTGTTATATTTCTGTCCTGTGCAGGTCTTCGTGGAGCTGGACGAGCTGGTGGTTGACGGAAACCAGGAGCTCCAGTGGAGGGAGACGGCGAGATGGGTGAAGTTTGAAGAGGAGCTGGAAGAGGAGCCGGAACACTGGGGGAGACCTGACGTCCCCTCCCTGTCCTTCCGCTCCCTGCTTCAGCTTCGAAAAACCATCTCTCACGGTGAGGCGGAAGTTGCTCCCTGCCGCCCCCCTATGGAAAAACACCAGCACTGCAAAATAATTTCTAATTTTATTCCAACGATTTATCTTCCCTGAATTCAAAACACAAAAACCCCTAATTTGTACTGTGGTATTAAAGTTAAACTCCTAAAACAGCTGAATTTTCTAAAACCCGATTCAACAAATTAAGTAAGATTTAATTATTTTCATGACTTTTTTATTTTCCAATGAATGTTACGAAGTTTACAAATTTAATACAAGTTTTAAATGTTCAGAAATTTTGGTTCACATTAGAACTTTCAGATGCTAAATAATGATATTATTTACAAAATGTATTCAAATTCTTTCTGATCATGCAATATATAAGGAGATTTTTTTTAAATTTAATTTTATTGTTTTCTGCTAACCAATTTAAAAAACAACAACAACACAACATTTCACTTAATAATTTAGTTTAAATTCAGGTTTGACTTGCATGTAGAGTTTTATTCCATGTGTTGGAATCTACGACATGTGTGTTTTGTAATTTTAATTTATTGATCCCTTTAGCCTCATTAGGATGGGTGTGACGGCATCCCGTTAGAAGTTCAGCAATCAAAATAAAAGTATAAAAAATATCATGTTAAAATCAATCCTAATACATGATATTCATAGTACAACGATAGGGTAGTATGATCGTCAATATCAAAGCCTCTTACAAAGATGTAAAACAGAGTGTCATCAGCATATGGTGAGAAATAATGATTAAAGATAACTGCTATCATCGGTTTGTCTTCATTGCATGATGACGTCACGTGTGTGATGTCATGGCATCGTATTTTCAGGCACGATTCTCCTGGATCTGAAGCAGAGGACTCTGCCAGGGATTGCCCAACAGGTGGTGGAGCAGATGGTGATCTCAGATCAGATCAAAGCTGAAGACCAGGCCGGCGTACTCAAAGCTCTGTTGCTCAGACACAGGTTCATGTTTGAAATACGTCGATGTATCTGTACGCACAGCTATAAATTGAACAATCCCTTAATTCATCCATCAGTCTATTAGAATCGAGTTTAATTTACCCGAACAATACAGTAGCTGGAATTTGGAACCATTAGCCAACGGTACCTTTGTTCGGTTTTAGCATTCTGTATGTTTGTTGGTTTATTAGTCACCCCAGTGATGAGAAAGATCACAGTTTGTTCAGCAAGGACATCCCTGCAGCCAGCATGGCCACCCTGATGGACCGATGTAATGGCCAATCAGAGCCCTCCAAAAATCTGACAAATCCCAGAGAGGCTGATGGTGAGAAGAACAAGGTAAGGAACAGCTTTTTAAATCATCACTTGCTTTCCTACTGTCACCCATCAAGACTCCCTTTAGACTCAATCGGGGTCATCAGGATATCACTTCCTTAATGTCATGTGTTTTTATGTGCTTGTTTAATTAAATGTGTTCAGTCCAGAATCAAACATGATGTGAAGCTGATGGAGAAGATCCCAGACAGAGCCGAGGCTACCGTCGTCCTTGTGGGTAAGCCCCACATTGGCGTTCAGCCCTGAAGGACTGTAGGTCTGGTAGGCCAACTTCCATTCCTCTGTTGCCTCTGCAGGGACCGTGGGCTTCCTGGACCAGCCCTCCGTAGCCTTTGTAAGGTTGCAGGAGGCGGTTTTGCTGGAGTCTGTTCTGGATGTTCCTGTTCCTGTGAGGTTCCTCTTCCTTCTGCTGGGTCCACCTACCCCCAACATTGATTACCATCAGATGGGACGTTCCATCTCCACGCTTATGTCAGACAAGGTTAGTCCCAGTATGGAGAGTCCACAACCACCAGGTAGCGGAATGTTATTAATCATGAATCTTCTAGATTTCCTTGAACCAATGAATTGCAATGAATTCAAATCTTTTTCAGGACTTCCAGGATGTGGCATACCAGGCCGATGACCGCCAGGATCTTCTGACAGCTATCAACCATTTTTTGGACAGTAGTATTGTACTCCCTCCCTCTGAAATTAACGGCGATAAGTTTCTTCACTCGGTTGCTAGCTTCCAACGAGATTTGCTCCAAAGCCGGGAGGAGGAGGAGCAGAGTGGCAAACTACCAGAGAAACCAACCGGCATTCAGCCCGATGAAGGTCAGTGATGGTTTGTTACTATGATAGTATTTGTTACTAATCGTCTAAAGTTGGTCTTTGGTAATCTTATAAGGTCTGGGCAAAATCGATGAATTATTTTCCAGATTCCCTCGTTCCCTCCAAACCCAGGGAAGACGCCCTGAGACGCTCTGGCCGTCTTTTCGGAGGTTTAATCAAAGATGTGTCTCGACGTTACCCTCAGTATCTCAGTGACCTTCGAGATGCCATGAATCCTCAGTGCATGGCTGCCATCATTTTCATCTACTTCGCTGCTCTGTCGCCTGCCATCACCTTTGGTGGACTTTTGGGTGAGTTTGGGTTGCAGAGACATGGTGACCCTATTCTCAAAGATGCATCATGGTCCTAGAGCTGCGTTTGCTCTCCTGTGCTGCAGGAGAGAAAACGGAGGGTCTGATTGGTGTGTCTGAGCTGATCGTTGCCACAGCGATACAGGGCATAGTCTTCAGTGTTCTGGGTGCTCAGCCTCTGCTGATAATTGGCTTCTCTGGACCACTGCTGGTGTTCGAAGAGGCCTTCTACAATGTGAGCTCACCTAGCATATGTACAGACATGTATTAATATAGTCTTAAAGCAACATGTCTGACTGAAACCTACATGGTGTGCTTCCCCCTGTAGTTTTGTAAAGTCGGTGGGATTGACTATCTGACAGGTCGAGTGTGGATCGGCTTCTGGTTGGTGCTCATTGTTCTCCTCACGGTGGCCTTTGAAGGAAGCATCCTTGTTCGCTTCGTCTCCCGTTTCACCCAGGAGATCTTCTCCTTCCTCATCTCCCTCATATTTATCTATGAGACATTCGCCAAACTGGTCAAGGTGAGTTGGGTTTTCACAGGTCTTTAGTGTCCAACACAGAATTACACTGAGCTTTCCCCCCTTTTTTGGTCTCTCCAGATATTTCAAGAGCATCCTCTCCAAAATTGCTACCGTGGAAACAACACTCTACTTTCTTCTACGTGCAACTACACCGCAGCAGCTGAAAACCATGGGAAGGTTGTTGGGGAACCAAACACTGCATTGCTGTCGCTTGTACTCATGTCGGGAACATATTTCATTGCGTTCTACCTGCGCAAGTTCAAGAACAGCTCCTTTTTCCCTGGCAGGGTAAGTAGACGCACAGGTGTGAACCACACTGAGAAACTTTATCAAAATACTACAAGTCTCAATTAAGGCAAGTCAGTTTCCCCAATACCAAAGGAAAATAACCTGTGTGATGGAGGTAGGTATGCTAGTAGTAGTGGCAGAAGAAGATTCAAACCCATTGGTTGATCAGGAAACTGGTTTTCTGTCTGTTTCAGCTCCGTAGGATCATCGGAGACTTTGGGGTACCCATTGCCATCCTCATCATGGTGCTGGTGGATTACAGCGTGGAGGACACCTACACTCAGGTCAGATCAAATTCTAAACGTGTAGTGACGGTTCTGGATTGCTTAGACAACCCCAAATTTTTCCAGCAACGTACACGATGAGTGAACTCTGAGCAAACCCTCTTCCCATTGGCTGACAGAAACTGAGTGTGCCAAGTGGATTCTCAGTGTCCAGTCCGGAGAAGCGTGATTGGCTGATTTCTCCTCTGGGGTCAGATGGACAGTTTCCTATTTGGATGATGGCAGCTAGCATCTTGCCGGCGCTCCTCGTCTTCATCCTAATCTTCATGGAGTCCCAGATCACAGCGTACAGTTTATATATTTATCTACTTATAATCTATTGAATTGATTAGATATTCTTTTTGTTTTTACAGAGTGGATCTGACATAAATACGACTCGTTATCCTTCCGTCTCTCAGGCTGATTGTCAGTAAGAAGGAGAGAATGCTGGTGAAAGGAACTGGCTTCCACCTGGACCTCCTCCTCATTGTGGTCGTGGGTGGAATCTCGGCGCTGTTTGGTTTGCCATGGTTGTCAGCCGCCACGGTTCGCTCCGTCACCCACACCAATGCCCTCACAGTCATGAGCAAACCTGTCAACCCTGTAGAAAAGCCCCGGATCCAGGAGGTCAAGGAGCAGCGGGTGACAGGCTTCCTCGTGGCCGTTTTAGTAGGTATGACGTCAGGATTAAGTCTCGCTACGAACCAAACTACCTCTATGATCTCCACCAACCTCTCTCAACTGGTCTTGTCCAGGTCTGTCCATCGTGATTGGGGAAGTTCTGCGTCAGATCCCTCTAGCTGTGCTCTTTGGGATCTTCCTCTACATGGGCGTGATGTCGCTGAACGGGATCCAGCTGACCGACCGACTCGTCCTGCTGTTGATGCCCCCAAAGTACCACCCTGACCAAGACTATGTCCGTAAGGTCAGTCCTGCCTCCGCAATTGCCACCAGTGGTGTTGACGTCACAAATCCGACCTGAGTCAGACTGAAAGGACAGAACTAGAAAACCCGTTCATGTTGACTGGACCTTGACAAGATGTTGGCCTTGTTGGCTTCTTTGGACTAATGGGGTTTGTAGACAATTTAGTCTTGACTTGAACTTATGAGGTGTTAGTCTTGACTCAATTTTAGAATTGTTTGTTGTTTACTTGTGTTTTCATTTGCTGGTTGTTCACAAATGGTCTTGATTTTCATGTTAACCTGGAACTGGTCCAAGTCATGTGGACAGACTTCCTCAAAAAAGTGAAATCACCATCAACCAACCTCCTTCTTTCCACGCTACCTCACCTGTTCTCCCACAGGTGCGCACTTTAAGGATGCACCTATTCACCCTTGTCGAGCTGACTTGTCTGTCCCTCTTATGGGTCGTCATGGCAACGGCAGCAGCGCTGGCTTTCCCTTTCGTGCTGCTGCTGACCATCCCCGTGAGGATGCTGCTGCTGCCCCGCCTCTTCACCTGGAGAGAGCTACAGAGTGTGAGTCGTACCTCATACAGACAGCATTGTTAGCGCAGAGCAGCACACCGCTAACATGCTAACAATGACACTTAACACTACATGTACTTTCCTTGCGGAATGTGGTGTTGACTTGTAACCGTGACAACAATCCTGCAGCTGGATGCTGATGATGCTGAACCTCACCTGGAAGAGAAGGAGGGGCAAGATGAGTACTCGCAGCTGCAGATGCCCGTGTGACCTGGAAGCAGCCTTGTGATTGGTCAATTCAGCTCCTTCATGCATATATCTGCTGTGCTGCGCTGGTGGACCTGGTGGAAATATTTGTGCCTTTCATTCAAAGCAAATTTTACCTGTAAAACTTAGATTGTCGCATATTAATTTGTGTCGTTAAAATGTTTGTAAGTGGAATGCCTCATATTTTTATCAGCTCTTTAGAAATCCTAAATAAATAAATAAATAAATAAATAAATAAATAAATACATACATACATACATACATACATACATACATACATACATACATACATACATACATACATACATACATACATACATACATACATACATACATACATAAATGTTTAATGCGATTAAATATGATGAATTTTCTCCAAATCCTAAAATGACAAGACAGAAGAATCTTCACATAGGATGATTTTTCTGCTGTATTGTGTTTTACTTGCGTTTTTAAACATGCTGTTAAAAATTTGGATGCATAAACACTGCAGGTTTAAGAGTGTCTCATTCCAAACCAGCCCTTTAACACACAATAAAACATGAATTACATTCATTTCTATGTTGAAATGTGTATTGAAAAAAAATATAACAACCCATTATGTTTGTTATAGAGATTGAAAATGACATTGAACATAAGCATATATGTATTTATTACATTCTACTAGACCAAACATTTTTCTAAAGTATCCCTTCCCATTCCTAACATATAAATCAAAATTTGTATACAGTATTACATATTTTGAAAATTGAATTGAAGAGTTTGGCAGCATATATATACTGTTATATTAATTATAATATATGTGTTGACATATACTATATTATACATGTTAACACATGTAATTAATATATATGTTAATTACTCACAGTAAAATCTGTATAAGTAAATATATCATAAAAAGGTTACTAAATTTGTTTTATTTATTACATAGTAATTACATGAGTGAATCCCATTCCTGATTCAAATGATTCAATAAGACGTCGGTTACAACAGCTACAATAGCTTCAACGTAATGATTAGCGTATCTGTCTTGATTGACGCCTCGCGAGCTCCCACCCTCCCTGTGACTTAGCTGGTTGTCATGGCGACCTCCATTTAGAGTGAAACCCGACCAGGCGTGGCGGCTTTTGTTCACCTGAGCCGAGCTGCTGCTGAATGTTTGATGGAGACTGTCAAGAGATCCTCTCGGCCAGAGTCGGCCCACCTCCACCTGGACAGGTAGACGCTCCATCGGGACACTCTGAGGCTCCACAGGCAGGTTTGTCTCCCTCTGCAACGCCAAACTGCTCTTTACTACTTTAGTTTATTTTAATGTGTCTCACTGGTGTCAAAATTTAAAATACACATCTGTGAAGCATCAAGTAAGGGAACTAAATTGAAGTTTATGTCACTGACATAAGCTTCAGTTAAAGTTTTCTTGCTGGTTTTGAAGGATTATCCTGGACGATTGTGTGCTAAAGCTAAATCAATCATATCTGATCCACTCAGTCTTTCTGGATTTTGATTCTTCTACATCATAAATTTGACTTTTTTTTTTTCTCGAAAAACCTGATTGCACACATGCATCTGCATTTTCCATTTGAAAATATCCTGGATTTAGCCATAGTTATACAAATTAAAGCTCATATATACAAATATTTGTAATTTGTTTTAGACATTTGTCAGAAGGTTAGACCTCATTAGACCTCACTTTCCAGAATTTCCAATTATTTCATGGTTCAGGCTTTAAAGGGTTAATATCTGAAAAATATGTCATAGATTTGTGGTTTTCACACAATCAAGTTTCAACTGTTAGAATTAACATTGGTAGTAATCCTCATTTCCTCTGCTGTAACTACTTGCTGGTGAGATACAGCTGGGGTACACCCCAGAGGATACGCCAGCTCAAAATGAAATCTGGGCAGCATGGTGGCGCATTGGGTAGTGCTGTAAGCAACAAGGTTCTGGGTTTGTTTACTTCCTGTGTGGAGTTTGTATGTTCGACCCATGTCTGTGTGGGTTCTCTCCAGGTTCTCCGGCTTCCTCCCAAATCCCCAAAGCATGTAATTTAGTTGAATTGATCACCTGAATTGCATTAAGTGTGTATATAACACAAAATGCTGCTTTTATAAACACCAAGCCGACCTCAATAGACTTACTTTATCAATCAAGTTTTATTTATAAAGCCCTTAATCACGGCTACAGACATTTCAGAGGGCTTTAACAGGTAGAAAAGCCCAACAGAACCCTCCAGAGCAAGCATAAGCAACAGAGGTGGGGAAAAACTCCTTGATTGAGGAAGAAACTCCGGGCAGGACCAAGACTCTGGGTCTTAGTAGTCTATAGTTAGTCTGTGGTGGAAGAATGATGACGTGCCTCCCTTCATGAAGCACGGCGGGGACTCAGTGACGAACATCCGCAACTTTGCTTCCCAGTCCAGTGGAAACCTGCAGCCCCGTAGAGGGTCAAACACATCCCATCAAGGATCAGGAACTCCTAGAAGAAAACGTCTCCATCTGTGAGGAAGTTGAAGCATGGGTGTCATTGGGACGACAAGGACGAACACACCAAGTGGTCCTAGGAGCCTACCAACACCTGGTTCCAGAAGAAATCCAGGATCATTCTAGTTTCCTGATTGGAATCCAGGCAGGAGAATGTGAAGAAGGTGAAAGCAACAGGAAAACCAGGAGTGTTCAAGAACTGGAACCAGAAACTGGTGTCTGGATCTTCATCAGGTTTGAAGCAGGTCTTAAAGGCTGAAGGGTCTGTAGACTAGACTAGAGGAGCTGGTGACAGCAAGATATATTCAAATTAGAATTTTGTGTTTAATTGGCAAAAAACATTCGTAAGATCTGATGTTCTGATCGTTCTAAAGTGTCGTTCTTTCGTTTGGTCACCAAAAACAGATGAGAAATAAGGAACATGAGTCCAGTTTGAGCAATTTAAAGTCAAACTTTGGGTCTTACCTGACAGGTGATGGTGTCAGGATGTCCGACGGGAGGCAGCGAACTTTGTCCACCTCTGGAGAGTCTCTGTATCAGGTGCTGGGTCTGGAGAAAGGCTGCAGCCATGACGAAATCAAGAAGTCCTACAGGTGAGACTGTCACGATCGCTATCCTCTCCACAACGCTTCAGAACATGTAGACATCGAACCCCCTCTTGGGTTGTGGCTCCAGGAAGTTGGCGTTACGGTTCCATCCTGATAAAAACCCGGACAACCCAGAGGCGGCGGAGAAGTTCAAGGAGCTGAACAGCGCTCACGCCGTCCTGTCCGACCTCTCCAAGAGGAACATCTACGACTCGTACGGCTCCCTGGGCCTCTACGTGGCCCAGCAGTTCGGAGAGGACAACGTCAACACCTACTTCATGCTGTCCACCTGGTGGGCTAAGGTGGGCGGGGCTTACACTGACCACGACCAGATATTTTTTGTCATTATCTCTCAATAATGTCCCGTTTCGTGTCCGGTTCTGGTTCTGGTTCCAGGGTCTCTTTGTGGTTTGTGGGATCCTGACCGGGTTCTACTGCTGCTGCTGTCTCTGCTGCTGCTGCAACTGCTGCTGCGGAAAACTCAAGCCGACGCCCACAGGTGAGGGGGCGGAGCCAGACTACGTCTCCCCTGATGACCTGGAGGAGGATATACGCAACGATCCAGACAGCGGTGAGACAAGACGGGCAGTGACTCGGGTGTTTAAGGGTCTCTAAGCAACTGGTTAGGGGTTAGATAGATATAAACTTTATTAATCCCGAAGGAAGTAGCGTAAAAGCCACACTGTTATTTTTCATACCAATTGACCAATCACTGAAGACATTCCTGACTTTTCAGCCAATCAAAGTTCCCCAAGATAAACCGTAAACATTTCTGTGTTTCTGTTTCTCCGCAGGCATCGAAACTCCGATTGTTCAGCAGCCGACAAACGCCAGCGAGAAAACTCAGCTGATCACCGATGGACACCGCCGATATGGAGACACCTACACATGAACAGGCCACAGGAAACAGGAAACAGGAAGTGCATCACTGCTCCAATCTTTCTCACCTGAAACAGTCGTTTGAAAGCTGAATCTTCGAATCACGTTAATGTACGACTCCAACAAAAGCACAAATCCCAAACTGAATTAAAGTTTAAAGCTGACATTTAGCGTCTTTGTCCTCAGAGGCAAACAATACGATGAAAATTATGTGGACGCCTTAGCATTTATTTGTTGCTTGACTCTGAGGGAAATTATTATTTTTACATAAGCCAACAAATTACTTTTGTGCAAACAGTCTTCATATCTTTTCCGTACATTAAAATCAATAAATCAGTTATAATACCTGCTTATCTAACAATAAAAGGCTACCATTTCCTCTCTGGTTTGTTGTTGTTGTTGTCATGACAACAGAAATTACATGCTGAAATATTTTGCCCAAAATAATACAAAATTCACAGAGTTGGTTTCATTTTCAGGTTTCAAACACATTAAAACTCTTTTATTATTCCAGCAAGCTAAATGTTGTTGGTTTTTTCTGGTAAGGAAGTGGGCGAAAAATGGGAAAAATGCTAAGCTCCATATTTCCTCTGAGTGACTTATCTGATGAACAGATTAATTTCGTGATGATGAAGTCAAAAAGTTGTCAAACTTGTGAAATTTTATAAAATATTCACAAAAACTGTACTTTTTGAAACTCCATTAAATTTTGTTAACTCGAGTCTCTGATTGGTTTTTTGAAGTACATTCGATTGTGAAGCAGGATTACATTTATAGGTAATTCACACTCACATAAGTTTTAATCCAATGATTTTTAGTCATACCAACTTTACCTGATTTGTTGATGTAAATATTGTTTTCTTTTGAAAGTTTGTTTCCTGTTGATCTCACTTGTTTCTGCATGTAGGAAGATTGATGTTCATTCTTACAGCAACATGTTTCAATGTGTTGCTGGACATCATCTTCTGATATTAATGAACCTTAAACCAACAGGGGTTTTTTTTTGTTGCTATCCTCGTGGATTTTCCTTGTAAAAATTGGAATTGTCATTCTCATTTCGTTTGACTATTGTCGGCTTTAATGCAGTCATTTTTAATCATCTGTGCTTATCATACAATCAATTGCATTCTTTTGTGTATATGTCATTTAAAAATTCTATTAAAATAAAACTGAGACAGCTGGTTTACTTTTCTAAACTTGTTTCTGTCCAGTTGCGTCTCATCTTTTTCAACTGTCGTTGCCCTCTTTGTCCAGTAGATGGCAACATTACACTTGAATTACGTTGCTGGAAATAGACCAGAAAATACCTGAAATTGTTTTAAAAATAAAAACTTTAATGACATCACTTCTGCTTACTCCTGTGTGAGCTATAAAACGCACATAAAACTTTTAAACACACATATTGTCTTTGTCAGACAGCAAATGTTTTGATTTCACTGATAACCAAACGTTTATCAAGTGTTTAAAACCAGATAACCCAAATTAAAGAAACAAACAAAAAAATTTTAAAAATGTTTTAATAAATAAACATTCACTGAACTTTTGGAACCATAATATCACATCGAAATCTTCATTTATCGAATATTAATCAAGTAAAAACGAAACCGGAAGTACGTTACAGAGACTCCTCTCCCGCCGGCTCGACACTCTTCGACATAAAGGCGAGTCGTCCGTCGGTCGACATTTTCGGCACAGCATCGTCAGCGCTGACGTGAAACCTGCGTGAGCGAGGCCGTAATTAGTGACGAGTCAGACGACGTAGAACTCCGGTAAGTCACCGCGGAGCGGCCCGGCGCTGGCGGGGCGGGGGGAGAGGCGGGAGGACGTCAGCGAAGTTTCGATAAAACTTTATTGAACAAACGAAGGAAGGGACGGTGGTGGGGGGGGGGGGGGGGGGTGAATTAACGGATCGACCGGAGAAGAAAACCGGTTTTGGGTTCCCGTCACCGGCAGATCCTTTACCGGGCGGAGGTCGGTGTGACGGAATTAGATGGGGGGGGGGGCACGGGGGGGGGGGGGGCGGATGTTTACAGAAGAAGGTTCATTTCAAAATAAAATATTGCAAAACAACAACAAAAACAAATGAAAACTGTCATCGATTCCATTTTATTTCTTTTTTTTTTTTCATATTCTCAACATTTTCAGTTTGGATCCGTTGAAACAACTTTTTTTTTTTTTTCCTTTTCATTTTATATATTTGCACAGTGACGTCATATTTAAGGAACGGGATACGTCTGACGTGGCTGCTTACTGTAAAAACATGAACTCATCTGAATTATTATAGTATTCATTTTATTTATTTATTTATTTATATATCAAAAAAAGCCCCCCCCCCTTTAACTTCCTGGAATGACTAGACGAGAATGACGTCACCATCAGACCCAGAACACGTCAGACTTGATGATGTCATCTACTGTACAGCTGTTTCACTGCAGTTTCACTGAGATCACACAAACCTTTCGCCCTTCAAGCAGGACAACGTAGTCGATCAGCTTTGATTAATCTATCAATCTAATTGATTGATGGAATGTTATCTGGATGATTGATTAATGTAAAGGTCTATCTTACTTTCTAAATTGTAGAAAATGATCAGTCTGTCGGTTTTTGAGTGTTTTGCAAAGTTTGAGCTGATCAGAATTTAAAAAATTACCTCTTGATAAATCACGACTATAATTTCAGATGAATCAATAAAGTCCTGAATTATTGACGATATTGATAAGTTTGTGGTGTGGGACGTATAAACACTCCAACATGCCCCCACCCCCCACATCCAGGTGTCTCCTGAGTGTCGGACTATGGACACCCCCGCCTCCCCCCGGGTGGACACCAGGTTGAACGAGTCCGTCACAGATGGGGAGGAGAACGACAGCCAAGATGGTTTGTCTTCTGCAGCTCCTTCTGAGGTACACACACACACACACACACACACGGTTGCTCGGGGCAACATCTCATCAGATGGGGGTCTGTTTCTCGAGACGTTTCGACTCTGAAACCGTTGACGAAACCGTTTTTACATCCTTGTATTTTTGCCTCCATCCAAACCTGAAGCTGCCGGCGGAGCCTTCAGGTGCGCCCGGCCTCCAGATGGTTGATGGTTCAACGCCGCGGGTTCCAAAGGTGGTCCACACCCCCAAGACCTCCGTCATACAGTCTCTGCAAGGCCAGACTGTCCAGGTGGGAGAGGCTGCGTCGTGTCCCGTGTCCCCGTCAGCTTCCGTTCCATTTCTAAACAAAATCTGTAATGGAGCTCCATTGCAGAGATGCTTCTTTTTCCCTTGTAGTCGCGGTAACACAACCACTACACATTATTGTGTAATGTGGGTGAACAAGGGCGGTATTCACTGATGTTCTGAGAACAGAAGGTTCTAGTAGTTTTAACTTGGGGCAGTGGAGACTCCAAATGGGGAGGTGTGGTTGATCTGGTGTTTTATTTTGGAATTCCGTCATTGGTTGATTCAAACACCAAAATAAAAGCACAACAGCGCGCTGTGTGATGGCGTACCACGTGAAATCAAGACTGAGTGTTCTCTCTATTCGATGCTATCAGATGTAAAACCGATTTGTACCAGGATCGGACTGATCTCTGAGAAGTTCTTCTCTGCGTTTGGAGTTTTTTCCATGAGTACGACCCTGTTTATTGTTGCCGTGGTGACGGATACTCCTCTTTCTACAGAGTTCCACGTTGACGGAGGGGGAAACCAATTCTCTGTCCCCTAATAAGAAACGGGGGCTCCTCTCCAGGCATCCGTCGTACCGGTGAGGAAACGTCGTCGGGTCAGATGGAAGCATTCGGAGGAGGGCGGGGCCTGAACTTTTCTCTCTCCCGCAGGAAAATATTCGATGAGATTTCGTCGTCATTGTCGGATGTCCCCAAAATTGACGAAGAGGAGGCGGAGGAAGAGGTGACCTTTTCCAGCGCGGCCTCGACGCCAGTGTCCAGCTCGGAGCAGTACAGTCAGTATGAACCGGGCTAACAGTTGAACCGACTAAGACGAAAATGTTTCACTTCCTGTTTGCCGTCACGTTGAAGGAAGTGCGGTTCGGGATTGGTTCCTTCTTCCTGCAGGAACTGAGACACGTGCGCCGTGCTCACGACATTCCGCCGGGTTGTAACTGAACTTTTACGCCACAGTTACCATCCAGCTGAAGAAGACCCAGACGGCGACGGTGGCCGATGCTGCGTCGCAACCCGGAACCGTGATCTTTCAGCCCGCGGACTCCCCGCAACAGTTCTACATTCAAGGAGGACAGCTGCTCATCCAAGGTACCGTTGAACGGCTAGACCCGAACCATACCCGGTAACGCGTTCTTGCATGCGTGTGATTGGATGGGTGAATAATGTTAACAGCCTATCAAGAGCTTTGATTAAAAGCATGACATCGTCCATTGAACGCACACGCCGTCCTTCCAAAGACGCTGAAGACGGGTTAAAGTCAACCATTAGTAAACAAAGGCTCGGTCAAACTTGCGTTTCAACGACTCCCTTCGACACCCCCTGGCGCCCCCAACAACAGTTGTTGAGGAGCGAGATGGGTTTGGACTATGGTCGTTGGAACAGCACTGACCACGCCCCACAGGGTTAATAAACTGGGACAAGACCAACCACCGCCGGAGCAGAAGAAGCCTCTTTTATTAGAGGCGAAAAGTCTTCAAGAAACGTTCTTAAAGTCCTTCAAGGATTGATTTAGACAGCTTCGGATAACTTCAGGATAACTCAAACCTGAGTCTAACTAGTCTACTAGTCTATCTTTACAACCTCTACGTAAACCGGGTGTTGCCGGGTGTTTAGCCGACTGGGCTCCCGCTATCTTTGCCGGGGTACGTCTTGCTGTAGGCCAGACGCTATTGTGACCTCGTGTTGATGGTAGGGGTGGAGATAACATGCAGAAAAACCCCTCGACGCAGTGTTACGACACTGTCACGAAGCTTCCTGAGGTCAACAAATCTTTCCTGTTGTGTCAACGTCAGAAAACTTCAACAAAAGCAAAAGCGAAGGTAAACGGTTTGAATTTCCAAAGCGGCCGAAACCGCATCTTTCTGGGTTTTTTTTTTCTTTCTGTTTCCTGCTGATGTGACTTTTCATCTCAGCCTCAGTCGTGGTCGTCCTTGTCACTCATCAACCCGTTTGCCTGGAATGTCCCAAACCGACAGCGTTGACTGTGGCTCGGGCCCAAACTTGGATGGACCTTTGCTCGACTAGCTGGGAAAAGTAAACGAGGAGAAGGAATCCGGTCGATTCGGAACCGGGAAAAAGGAATCCGAGATTTATTTCCCCTTCATGCAGAGAAACTGTGTTTTTAAACATTTTCCCCCAGACGACACAAAAGCTACCAAACCCATCGACATGGAAGTCTCCGTAGGGGACGAGGCAAGTTAAACAGACGTGCAAATGAATAAGCTAATTATTTACCCCCCCCCCAACCCCCCCAGGGAGTTTAGTTAAATGTGATTTCTTGAAATGAATGTAATCTCACTGTAATCTCTCCTCTATTCTCTGTAGTCAACACACACACACACACACACACACACACACACACACACACACACACACACACACACACACACACACACAGAATAAATCAGGGCGCTCAACAGTTTGCATGGAAGCCACCCGGGACACAATATCCTCTTGTTTGTTGAGCGTCTCTCCGGCTGCGTCACTGCTGCTAAAAATACACCCCCCCCCCCATTACCGCCTCCCCCCTCAGTTAGCCCCTCCCTCCCTACCTCACCCCCTCCCGCTTCACTCGCATTATACTTCTCTATTTCTGCCAGTGGACGGGGAGGTTAAGAGGCGAGGAAAGAGGGAGGGGAGGAACTCTAATCCAGGGTGTTTTACTGACTTCAGCGGGCAGGAGTGACGTCATTGTGACGTCAGCGCCTGTAATTGTGATCAGGCTGCAAAAGTTGCCGGGTTAGACCAGTCCGGTTCAGACAGAGAAGAGAGGAGGAAGAGGCGCAGCAGAACCAGAACCAGAACCAGAACACCAGAACGCAGTGAAGGCAGACAGATTTTAATCCCGGAGCTGTTTCCGCCGCCCGTTGTGCTGGATTATTGGAAACCGGAGATGGCTGTAACCGGGGACGAGACCGAGTCAGGTAGAGTCCGACACACTTTATGAAAGTCATGAGCTGCCCGGGCTAGAAGGACATGTTAGAAGTTCAGTCTGCTTTTTAGATGTTTCCAGATTTTTGAGAAGAGTTGGTGCGTCTTTTCTTTTATTATTTCTTTCCCTGCAGAGGAACGTTTGAACGGTTTGACCCACTGGTGTTGTGAAACTGAGGAAGGAACTGGTCTCAGATCGGCTGTCCTTCTTCCCCTTTAAAAAAAAAAAAAAAAAAAAAAAAAAAGCTGACGAGGCTTTAATCGATCCGGTTCCGTGATCGTCCTTCAGGAACCCGAAGTCGGGTCTCCGTGCGTAAAAGCGCACGACCGGTCGTCAGGCAGAAAGAAGGAGAGTGGGGGCGAGTCAGAGAGCGTGTGTGTGTGTGTGTGTTTAAGTGTGTGTGTGTGTGTGTGTCTTTGTGGAGGGCAGGGGGGGGGGTTGAGATAGTCGTCGGTTTGACGTCATTCCAGTTTCCTGGAACAGAGGCCAGGCGGGAGGAGAGAATGCAGAATGTGTGAGAGCGACGCACACGCTGACGTCAGTCCGGCTCGACTCACTGTAATCACAATGAGTCGGTGTGTGTACGCACACACACACACACACACACACACACACACACACTTACACACACACACACCATCTGTGTCTGTTTGAGTGTGTGGACAGGAGAGAGAAACTTCTCGGGAACGAGTGAAGAGGAGAAGCTGAAATGTGGAGCTGCGATTCGATGAGTCATCAGAACCGAACACCGGATCTATTCTATTGATTAGTTTGACCAATAAGGACAAGACATTAAAGAGTAATGGCTTTGAATGTTCGATAGCTGTGAAAAACAACTTGTTCATTTCAATGTTCTTTTTAATTTATTCCCAGTTAAATATTGATTCGACAATGTCCGGTTTCTTTCTTGTGTCCCTGAACGCAACGTTTAAATAATTATTTATTTTTAACCTAATCTAAATTAATCTGACTCCGCCCCTTTACCTGGGGTTGGGTCCCACCATCACGTGACACATTGACAAACAATCACCTCCTTTGTTTCGTAGTGACGGACGTAAGGGTCAGGGTCCGGGTTGTTTCTGTTGACCCAGCATCTAGTGGCCGGTAGCGGTACTGCAGCGCAGTCGCCCCCCCAGGGTTAGAATTGAAAAAGGTTCTGGGTTCTGCTTCCTGTCTTGTGATTCGTCCGTCAGATTCTTTTATCGGGTCCCTGAACTGTCCGTTTAACCGATCGATCAGTAACGACGCCTGGAGTTCTTACAGTAACGTTGAGTCTGGGGAAATTCCTCTTAGATGCTATCTTGACATCCTCTTACGTACGTTAAAAATGGTCTTCTGTGTCCCCCCCCCCCTCCTCTCCAAATAGCCGCCACTGGAGACATGCCCGCCTACCAGCTGCGTTCGCCCAACTCGGCTCTGGCCCAGAGCATCGGGATGGCGGCGTCGCCGGGCACCATGCAGAGCCCGTCGTCGCATCACGCCGAAGAGATCACCCGCAAGAGGGAGGTCCGGCTGATGAAGAACAGGTAGGGGGGCGTCTACCAGTCAGCCAGTCCTTGCTTTAGATACTAAGAGAGCAATGCAACTCAAACTCAACACCCCCCTTTGTATTCCCCTCCAGGGAGGCGGCTCGAGAATGCCGCAGGAAGAAGAAAGAGTACGTCAAGTGTCTGGAAAACCGCGTGGCCGTGTTGGAAAACCAAAACAAGACCCTGATTGAAGAGCTGAAAGCGCTGAAGGACATTTATTGCCACAAAGCTGAGTAGAAGCAGCAGCAGCCAGCCAGACGTTTCTTTTTTTGCGACCGCCGGCTGAAGACTATGTCGTTTCCCAAAAACTGCTGCAGCAAAACAAAATGAAAAAAAAAAAAAAAAAAACAACGAGAAAAAAAATTATTTTTTTTTTTTTTTTTTTAAGAGACTTTGGAACAAAAAAAACCGCTTCGACTGTCTTTTGTTTCTCCGTTCTGCTGAGTTCAGAAGTGTTCTAGCCAAATCTAAAAAAAAAAAACCAACGAGAAAAAAAAAAAAAAGTTGGAGCTTGTTCTGATCACGAGGTCTTTGCATGTGAAGACTCAAGTGTCCTACACTATACTCTGGTGTTGCTTTTGTGCACGGGCGTAGCCAGCCAATGAGAGCCCGCTGAAGTAGAGGAACAGGAAGAGGAAGCACAGGTGCTTCCTGAGACTGTCCTCCCGCTCTAGACGGAGGGGGGAAAAAAAAAAAAAGAGAGTCTTGGAGGGTCAGCCGAGGTCTCGCTACCAGCAAGTTTTCTACGAAGCGGGACGAGGTGCGCACCAACGGATCCACCAGCAGCTGCAGCTCGACTCCGTTTACCTGAAGACGCCTTCCCGAGTCATCCGCGCCGCCGTTCGATTGGTCGTTTCATGCATTCCTTTGTGTGAGAAGAGTCTTCAAACACTTGTCAGAGATTTCTATCATTTCAGCCACCCGTTTGTCCCGTTTTTACCCAACCGTGTTCTTGATTTGGTCGGTAAACGAGTGGAAAAAGACGTAGGTCCTGTTAAAACTTCATAAGAATGGAAAAAAGTCCAGGATGAGCCTTTAAATTTCCACGAATTTTCTTTTTGTTTAGTTTTTTTTTTTTTAAATCAGAGCAAAGCTAATCTGGAGTCAAAGCACATAAAGCACCAAAGTGTCTCCGTTTCTACGCAGACGACATTTATTTATTCATCAACAGTTTGTCATAATGATGCTAAAAGAAGTCTTGTTAATTCCATCCCGTGCGCCGTCATCTTTACTTCGTCGCGCTTTCCTCTCGTGCGAGCGTCGGACGTGGTTTTTTTTTTGTTTGTTTGTTTTTTTTCAAATGATGGGCGATCCATCGTGGTATGAAACTATCGATTATAGCTAGGTATTAAAATGCTCTGTTTAAAGGGTGATGCCAATTTCTTAGTTGTTTTAGTGTAAAGATATTTTATTCCGATCACCTTGCGTTGGTGTTTCTGATGACTGCTTGCTCCTTTTTTTTTTCCGGTAGTTGTCCCACTGAATATATTTTTTAACGTCAGGCTGAGTGTAACGCGCCACCAAAGCTCTTTAAGTAACCGTTAGGTGTTTAACTACTGTTTGGTTCAGCGACTACGTTCTGACGTCATCCTGTGGTCGTCTTGTTGTTTTAAATGACTCATCTTGGTTCTTAATCCACAGATGATGCATAATCTAGAAAAAAAAGGCAGATGATGATGATCTTCAGGATTTTCTGTGACGTCGTCTGAGCTCCGTTGTTTTCCTGCTAGATTTATTTGACTTCTCGCTGTTTCAAACGCCTCCATTCTGTGTGTCGTTTAAACCCAGAACTACTTTTGTATCTCTAATAAAATGTTCAAATGTGAATCCGTTTGTGATTTGGTTTGTTTGTTTGTTTGTTCTCGTCTCCTTCCTCTTCGATACAAACAAATAAAATCAGTTTCCATTTCCAAGAAAACACTTATCGGGTCTTTGCTAACAGGAAGTGCGTCAGAGGACGTCCATCAGGTGACGAAGAACAAAATTAAATTAACACCAGACTCTCGTAAATCAAAAATATCAAGTTCTGATGACGCTGTTGCCGAGCAACGGCTCCCCTTCAGGATGTGCGTGATGATGCTGATATATAGTGGTGACGAAGAAAGAAAACAAGGGGGGAGGGCTCGGTGTGTGTCTGGGGGGGGGGGGGTCTGTTGTGACTCAATGACTCAAGATGTGGATCCAGGCTGAGGTTTCTGGAGCTTTGGAGGAGGTGTTGTGTGTTCTGTGAGGAGCATCAACCAAAAAGACCTCTGGACTGTAAAAAAAATTGTAAAAGATTGTTAAAGAATTATACAAAAAGACTAAAAAGGATTCTAAAAATTCTAATGAGACTCCCTAAAGATTCAAAGACTGAAAGATATTAATATTCTAAAATATTACAAAGAGACTCTGAAAGATTCTGAAAGACACTGTAATAGATTCTCTGAAGATACTCCAATAGATTCTCTAAAGATACTCCAATAGATACTCTAAAGATACTCCAATAGATACTCTAAAGATACTCTAACAGATTCTCTAATAGATACTCTAATAGATTCTCTAAAGATACTCTAATAGATACTCTAATAGATACTCTAATAGATTCTCTAAAGATACTCTAAAGATACTCTAATAGATTATCTAAAGATACTCTAATAGATAATCTAAAGATACTCTAATAGATTCTCTAAAGATACTCTAATAGATAATCTAAAGATACTCTAATAGATTCTCTAAAGATACTCTAATAGATACTCTAATAGATACTCTAATAGATACTCTAATAGATACTCTAATAGATTCTCTAATAGATACTCAAAGATTCTTAACTACAGAAGAGATTTCCATGAATCTTCACTGAGACGCGGTGACGGTGAACCCAACAAACCCTTGAAGGACTGTTTGGCCTTGGCGAAGGGGTATCCTTCACCGGGTGCCGGTTTGGCCCGATCAAGTCAGGACACCCCCCCCCCCACATAAATTGTTGTGGCTTACTTTTCCTTGACTTCCCCAAAAGTCTCCCATTAATTGGTGACGGGGTTTCCTTTGGTTCAGGATGAATTCAAACCAGTGGAGATGCTTTAGAACCAGTCTGGATTTCTCTGGATCTGTTCTTTCTGCACTTTTTGTCTCATCGTTCAAAGCAGCTGACAAACAAACGACGGCGGAGCGTCCTTGGTGGAGGAAAGAATGAGATCTGAAGGACGTTTTTTTTTTTTTTTAAAGCCAACTAAGATTTCAGGGGCCTCTGAAATGAGAATGAATAGTTTCCATAGCAACCCTGGTGATAAAGCATCGACCTCGGAGGGATTGATGGCAATAAATGTGTCGATAATTTGTGTTTGTCCGCACATCTATCTCAACGCTTTGCTTACATGAATGTTATCACGCCGCCTCACACTCACACACACACACACACACACACACTCACACACACTGCACAGCAACACACCCACAGAAGCAGCAGTTTGATTCGTTATCTCTCACAGAAATGTACGAGTTTATCATTGAAGACTTTCATAAAGAGGCAGTGTGAACAGAAAGAGGGGGAATGAAGGAACTTTGGAATTGTAGTTCATGTAAACCAAACATAGCAAACATTCCTCACATCATCTGACATTTGAAATGATTTAATTTAACATTTAGCGCACAATTCAACTCCTCAAAAAGTCAACGTAACTCCACAGAGATAATCTTATTTGCCAGCAAAAATGGACAGCAGATATGAGCAGATATGAAATCCTCCAGAAGGATTTAATTCTATTCTGAGACTGAATTCTGAATTAATGAGGTGAAAACACCAAATAGAAAGTTTTTTCTTTGCTGTCTGCTCAAAACAGACTCTCTCTGATAAAGTTGAGTCAGATCCTTTTTAATATTTAATTTCATCGCTTCTCTTGTCTTCCTGGCCTTTGGTCCAGAATGTCAGGAGTGGAAATTTCCACCTAGAGACTAACCGCCTACTGGAGGCCTCCTGGCTCGACACCACGAGGCGCGGCATTAACAGGATGAAAGGCGACCTCTACTGGTCGATAGGCGCTACTGCAACCGGGAGGACAGGGATAACGGAAACGTCAGAGGACCGGTTCATATAGAATATTTACCGGTAAAAAAATTAAAAAAAAAAAAGTTTATTCAATGAATTCACTTCTCAGAAGTTTTATATTTATTCACGAGCGCTAAAAAAATAAATAAAATCAAAATATTTCGTGACATAACATCAGAAATGAAGTCCTGAGATGTAAACCGGGGACTTCATCATGAGGAAGATGAAGATAAATGAACACCTTCATCAAGTCACTGCAGAGTCATCAGCCGCCACCACCAGGAGCCTCCAGTTCAGGAAAGGTGATCTTAATTTAAATTATAAAAATAACAAATATTTTATTTCTTGTTCTGACATAAAAATCAAACTTCTCAGGACACAATGAAATTTTTTTTGGATGATTATATGAGGATAAATATTATCTTGTCACAAATATAAAAGTTTGTTGATATATCCACGGATTTTCTTAATTTTAAAGCTTAAAATATTGTGTTAGAAAGTGAAAAATATTACAATAAACTTTAAAAAAAAAAAAAATCTATATAAAACGCAGATCCGTTGGCAGCATTGGGCTTCCATAATGATCATAAATCAATGATCCTTGTCCGCACGTGCTCCGGTAACCACCCGCTTGAACCGGAAACTTTTCACTAAATTTACCCCCCCACCCCACCCCCACCCCGTCGGTCCATCGCCCTGACAGCCGGGACACGACACCGATCCAAACACCGTCGTGCATCCGCCGCCGCCCGGAGCGGGATGCGTCCTGTCTGACCGGGGACACCGGCTCCGGGATGCTCCCGGTGGAAGAGAGCCTTCACCAGCTGTGACGCCCCCCCCCCCCCCCCCCCTCCACGGATGCATCCGGCGGTGACCGACACGCCTGGCTCGGTTCGGTGATCCCACCTCCGGTACCGCCCCCACCCTCCCCCCCGCATCCAGCGTGTCTCCAGCGGAACGATGGGGGGCACGACCTCCTGCTGCGTGTCGGGGAGCCCCAAGCCGAGCAGGAACACCCACTCCCGGCTGGAGTCCTACCAGCAAGAGTCCGACCTGAGCAGGGAGGACACCGGGGGCAACCTGCAGCACATCAGCGACCGGGAGAACGTGGACGGTAAACAACACTGTTTGGGATTAGATGGTAATCCAGAGGCTCTATGTATAGACTGTATATATTTATAGTCTGTATATAATCTATTTATAATCTACATATACAGTAATCCAGTTACAGTCTGTATATAATCTATTTATAGTCAGTATATAACCTGTTTATAATCTATGCATGCAGTAATCCAATTATAGTCTGTATATAATCTATTTATATTCAGTATATAATCTGTTTATAATCTATATATACAGTAATTCAGTTTTAGTCTGTATATAATCTATTTGTAGTCAGTATATAATATGTTTATAATCTAAATATATAGTAATCCAGTTTTAGTCTGTATATAATCTATTTATATTTGATGCATAATCTATTTATAGTCTATATAAAATCTATTCATATTATTTATGTAATCTATTTATAGTCTGTATATGATCTATTTGTAATCTGTATATAATCTATTTATAGTCAGTATATAATCTGTTTATAATCTATTTATAAAGTAATCCAGTTATAGTCTGTATATAATCTATTTATAGTCAGTAAATAATCTGTTTATAATCTATATATAAAGTAATCCAGTTATAGTCTGTATATAATCTATTTATATTCAGTATATAATCTGTTTATAATCTATATATACAGTAATTCAGTTTTAGTCTGTATATAATCTATTTGTAGTCAGTATATAATCTGTTTATAATCTAAATATATAGTAATCCAGTTTTAGTCTGTATATAATCTATTTATATTTGATGCATAATCTATTTATAGTCTATATAAAATCTATTCATATTATTTATGTAATCTATTTATAGTCTGTATATAATCTATTTGTAATCTGTATATAATCTATTTATAGTCAGTATATAATCTGTTTATAATCTATTTATAAAGTAATCCAGTTATAGTCTGTATATAATCTATTTATATTCAGTATATAATCTGTTTATAATCTATATTTACAGTAATCCAGTTTTAGTCTGTATATAATCTATTTATAGTTAATGCGTAATCTATTTATAGTCTATATATAATCTATTCATAGTCTTGATGTAATCTATTTATAGTCTGTATATAATCTATTTATAGTCTGTATATAATCTAATTATAGTCTGATTATAATTCAATATAGTCTATATATTATCTATTTATAGTGTATATAATAACTATTTATAGTCTGTATATAATCTAATATAGTCAATATATAATCTATTTTAGTCTATATATAATCTATATATCATCTATATATAATCTATATTAGTCTATATACAGTCTATTTATAGCTTCCATATATAAGCCTTGTATAGACTACATATGGATTAAATATTGGTTGACTGATTGATCTGTTCCCTGTAATAATGATGGAGCAGCAGAAACATGGCATGAGATCCCTGGAGGGGGTCATGTGTTCACGTTCCCTCCACAGACTGAGTCCTATGCGTGGGGGGGGGGGTTGTTTTCAACACCCCCCTCATTCACTAGTGAGGTGGAGGAGACTGTGACCTGTTTACCTCTTTGTTTCTTTCTTTGTTTGTGGGATTTGAAATGACATAACTCAGAGAGATTCAGCCCCCTCCCCACGGGATGGGCCGTGGGGTTAGTTTAGGGGTTGGGTTAGGGATTAGGGTTTGAGTTAGGTAAAATAATCCCATCATGCCTAGCTGCTGCCTGAAGTGAGTTCAATCTTTAATTATAAGTGAAACCAGAACTACAGGTTCATCATTCAGCCTGACTACATTTCCCATCATGCCATATTTCTTCTGTCACTGAGGGATTTGATGCTTGTTTTAAAGAACAGATAATTCCTTCGTCATGGATTATCGGAGTATACGATGGTGATTTGCTCTCGGAACCATGTGTGTGAAATCCACACGATTACTCACCAGATCGTCTGTAACGTTTAATCCGAGTTAATCTGAGATTAACTGATAGAAACTGATGAAGAGGAGGAGGAAGAGGAGAATGGGTGGAGGAAGCTGTCATACGATCTGCCTTTTCCTTTGACAAGGCCCACTTTGTTTGGGCGACGCCTCATCATCAGCTGACACTCTCATGCTGGGGTCAGCCTATTGTGACACTGGTGTTGCCGTGGTTACCGCTGAGCGTTGCCCTTGATGATCTTTAAATGTCTTTCTGTGAGCCGGTCGGGGCTGATGGCAGGCGGGAGGTTTAGTTAGTTAGTTAGGAAATGAGAGGAGAGGTCCATTGATTGATTGATTGATTGGTTGATTGTTTGATTTATGATTTTTTATATTCTTGGTGGAGGGTGTGTCCAGTAACTGAGTGGGAGGAGCCATCAGAGGCTGCATCCATATAAGGAAAAGCTTGTTGTTTTTTTTACTCTTTACTGTCAAGTACACGCAATCAAATGTTTGTCTTAGCATGAATATTGGGGGTGGGGCATTCTTTTTCTGTAGGTAGAATCACTTAAAGGGGGGCATCATCATCATCATCATCATCATCATCATCATCATCATCATCATCATCATCAGTAACGCCGGGGTCGTGGTCCAATCAGAACGTGCTGTACACCATATTTAGAGTGATGGGAGGAGCCAGGTTGTCTGGCCCCACCCACAACTGGAGCTGTACGGTTGACTCCAGTTTCACTGTAGCTGTGATTGTGATTGGTCGGTTTTCTCCTCCGTGTAGCGGCATGCATTTTATTAAAATGAGTTAACTGAAGTAGCTCATCCAGGATTTTCTTTATTCATAATATAAAGATTTTGTTACAATGAACCCGGCGCCAGGAGCAGGGTGTAGTTCTTCCGCTCTGACAGGAGTCCAGTCCACATGATGCTAATTCATTATGGAACAGCAGCTTAGCTAGTCGGGCTTCTCCTGTTTCGCTGCAGGTGATTAAAGTTTACCTGAGGTGGGGAATCCTACCTGTAAACAGCAGCTGCAGTGCATTCTGGGAATACTAGAAGGCATGGTCCAATCAGATTAATTTATAGGTGATTAATTAGGTAATTACAGATGGATTGAACTGGCTTTGTGTTTGACAACACGGTGACGGGGAAATAAAGTAAGAAGGAATGAAAGAAAGTTAAAAACAAACAGGAAATGACATCATTCTGCTGACCTCAGCACAAACACAACGAATTCAGCGCATCATAAATCAAAAGCTTGACTTGTGTTTTTTATTGACCTCATCTCCTGTCTTGTCACCTGAAATGTTAGCATCACTTTTAGGTGGGTTTGTACAAGCGATGCTAGTCTGGATTAGCATGTTAATCTGGATAGCATCCAGATTAGCATCGGACGCAAACGGGAATCGTTCCTGGATGTGTCCGAGAGCGTCTTCCACAGCAGCTGACGCCGCCGCTCGCCGTCGATGGAGCGTTGAAGGGGTTGCAGCGATCGGGTCGCCCCGGCAACCGTGTGTTTCTGACCTTTATTGCCTCTCGAGCGACTGACGCAGGCTTTGTGTTTTGACAGAGCTGAATCTGGAGCCTAATCCGTCGGACCACCCGCGAGCCAGCACCATCTTCCTCAGCAAATCCCAGAACGACGGTGAGTTAGCTTAGCATTCCTGTTAGCGTTAGCTGACATTTAGCATTAACAAAGCAGTAGCCGCCAAACTCCTCTGAAGCTCAGAGGTTTCCTCCGGTGCGTCGCCCCCTGGTGGCGCAGAAGCCTCTTGTCATCATCTCCAATGTTCTGTCTGTGTCTCATGTTACTGTGTGTGTGTGTGTGTGTGTGTGCGTGTGTGCGTGTGTGTGTGCGTGTGTGTGTGTGTGTGTGTGTGTGTGTGTGTGCGTGTGTGTGTGTGATACCTGCTGGGTTTGTGCCGAATTAAACTATTGATCCGTCCTTGCAGTGCGTGATAAAAGGAGAAGCCTCTTCATCAGTGATGTGAGTGATTCTTTATTCTGTTGGTGTTCGTCTGATTTCAACGATCTGATGAGCCTCACAGCAGGGAGTCATTTATATATGTGTGTGTGTGTGTGTGTGTGTGTGTGTGTGTGTGTTTCCAGCTCGCAGTGTCAAGGCGGAAATACAGCTCCTGTTCCACCATCTTCTTAGACGACAACACAGTGAGCCAACCCAACCTGAAATACACCGTAAAATGGTAAAATAAAACCAATAGCAGCTTATTTTAACTCTTATTTTAACTTATATTTTAACTCTTATTTTAACTTTTATTTTAACTTATTTTAACTTATATTTTAACTCTTATTTAACTCTTATTTTAACTCTTATTTAACTCTTATTTTAACTTTTATTTAAAGTCTTATTTAATCTCTTATTTTAACTCTTATTTTAACTTATATTTTAACTCTTATTTTAACTTTTATTTTAACTTATTTTAACTTATATTTTAACTCTTATTTTACTCTTATTTTAACTCTTATTTAACTCTTATTTTAACTTTTATTTAAAGTCTTATTTAATCTCTTATTTTAACTCTTATTTTAACTTATATTTTAACTCTTATTTTAACTTTTATTTTAACTTATTTTAACTTATATTTTAACTCTTATTTAACTCTTATTTTAACTCTTATTTAACTCTTATTTTAACTTTTATTTAAAGTCTTATTTAATCTCTTATTTTAACTCTTATTTTAACTTTAATTTGAACTCTTATTTTAACCATTACTTAACTGTTATTTACCTGTTATTGGAGTTAACTTGTGTATTTTCTTTCTCTCTTGACAGTGTAGCGCTGGCGATTTACTACCACATAAAAAACAGGTGGGATTCCAGTCATTTTTAAAGCTAATGGTGCTAACGCTAAATCTCAAATCACAGATATATTTAATATTTAGTAATGAGGATAAAAACACAGATATAATCAATAAAATTGGGAAATCACCCTTCAAAAACACTCTTGACGTTTTATGCTCTCGTGGGCCACATAAAGTGATGTAGAGGGCCACGTGTGGCCCCCGGGCCATGAGTTTGACACACGTGAACTAAATAGGAGGAGATCAAATAATATCTATGAAGCATTTTAGTAGTAAAATAATCTGTGACTGTTGTGTTTCCTGTCAGGGACACAGATAGAGGAATGCTGCTCGATATATTTGATGAGAAGCTTCATCCTCTGTCAGTAAGTAAACAAACAAACAAACAAACAAACAAACATTGCTGTTTTCTTTAACCAAGCTGCTAAATTTTGGATTATGTCTTTTTATTTTATTTTCGCGTCTTTACCTCCACCTTCTTCTCCAGAAATCGGAGGTTCCTCTGGACTACGACCAGCGCCCCCCGGAGCAGAGGCAGATCTACCGCTTCATCCGGACGCTGTTCAGCGCCGCTCAGCTCACGTCTGAATGCGCCATCGTCACGCTGGTAGCCCCCCGATCCGCACTGATCTTTGAAAAAACAAATAAGTTTAAATGACCTGCCGCTGGTTCTCCACCCAGGTCTACCTGGAGCGACTCCTGACCTACGCCGACATCGACATCCGACCCGGAAACTGGAAGCGGATCGTTCTGGGCGCCATCCTGCTGGCCTCCAAGGTGTGGGACGACCAGGCCGTGTGGAACGTGGACTACTGCCAGATCCTGAAGGACATGACGGTGGAGGACATGTGAGTCCTGCTTCCGTTTGATTCCACACTTTCATATCACCCCCCCAACCCCCCAACCCTGAACCAGCTTCTCTCCTCCAATCAGGAACGAGTTGGAGCGTCACTTCCTGGAGCTGCTGCAGTTCAACATCAACGTCCCGTCCAGCGTCTACGCCAAGTATTACTTCGACCTGCGCTCGCTGTCGGAGACCAACAGCCTCAGCTTCCCCCTGGAGCCGCTCAGCAGAGACAAGGCCCTGAAGCTGGAGGTGCTCCTGCTCTTCATCCTCCTCCTCCTCCTCCTCCTCCTCCTTAATCCTTCGGTGAAGTCAGATTTCTCTCCTCCTTTCAGGCCATTTCCAGGTTGTGCGACGACAGATATAAGGACGTACGGAAAGCAGCCAGGAAACGCTCGGCCAGCGTGGACAACCTGTGTGGGACGGGGTGGGTCCCTGCAATCCTGTCCTGACCTCACCTTGACCTCACACCCGGAGCGTGAACCCGTGAACTCCAGAAACCCGAGAGGCTTCCAGCTTAATCGTGAAAAAAAGAGAGAGACGCGTCCAGGTCGTTGGATCACCTGTTCAGAAACATCCGGATCAAAGAGTTTATTTTAAGTGATTATTATGACTTAGTGCTATTTATTTTATCGTAGAATAAAAGCGTTTTTTTTGTGTGTTTTTTTTTGCACGTTTTTACCACAGGAATCTCTTAATACTCAGGTAGACGTTTATGATTATGACGATGATTTTATGGTAAAAGACTGAAACACAAATTACGAGACGTGACGAACTAATAATAAACCGAACATCCGTCTGTAAATAACAACAAATAAAGAGTCTTTCCTCTCCCGAAGGCTCTGAAGAGAATATTCAGTCAAACTTTAGCTCCGATGAGCCCAAACGGATTTTTTTCTAATTGTTTTTTTTATTAATTTTTCTACGCAGAGGTTAAAAATAAAGGTAACAAAAAGTTTTTACTCAATGTAAAAACTCTTAATCAGCCTAAATATAACGAAACGACCCGAGAAGATTGACGACAGCGCCAGCCTGACCTCTCTGCTGCCACCTGGTGGACATGTGAGCATTGCAGCGAACGATCGCATGAACTAAAGACATTGAAATGTGAAATAAATTCATTCAAAAATTAATTATTTATATGTATATGGATGAGTAAATATTTGAGTAATAAAGTTAGTATAAAGTTTTAAATAAACTATTGATGACTCTGTTTTTAATTCAAGTTTTTCCTCTAATTTCTCTTAACTGAACAATAACTGCGTTATTTCTGTATAAATAACAACAGTGGTGCGTGTGATGGTTGCTGGGAGGTGAACAGGAGATTATGGTCTGTTACCAGCTGTAAAGGCGACTTGGTGACATCCCAACAATGCTTTGATGGCAGCCGGGTAAGAATAGCTTTACTGGTCGCGGCCTCCTCAGGAGGAAAACAGGCGAGGTGACGCCATTGGACGGCGAGTCAGGGAAGGGAATGGGGGTTGGGGGGGGATGGGGTGGGGGCGGACGTCGAGTCGGGTTCTGAACTTTAATCTGCTCTGAACGACGAGGAAGATGGGGGCGACGGACGTCCTCTTCATCGCCATCAGCCAGAACGTTTCATTCATGGGTGAGTTGGAGGTTTTTTTCTATTAACGCTCCTGTTGGACTTCTTTTGACCTCCTGGTGGCGCCGTTCCGTTCTCCAGGTAAGACCTGGTGGCTCCTGATGCTCCTCCTGCGTCTCCTGGTCCTCCTTCTGGCCGCTTTCCCCGTCTTCAGCGACGAGCAGGAGAGATTCGTCTGCAACACCCTCCAACCCGGCTGCTCCACCGTCTGCTTCGACGTCTTCTCCCCCGTCTCCGTCCTCCGTCTCTGGCTCCTCCAGCTCCTCCTCCTCTTCCTCCCCCACGCCGTCTTCGCCGCCTACGTCCTGCATCAAGTTTTCTCCTACGTCCATTTCCGGGGAGTCCGTTACGGGAGCTCCTCAGGAGAGTTCTCGCTCCGCAAAGCTCCTCGGGAATGGGACGCTCCCCGCTTTTACTGCTCCTACTTCCTGGTGGTGACCCTGCGGATCCTCCTGGAGGGGGTCTTCGGCGCCGGGCAGTTCTTCCTGTTCGGTCTGTCGGTTCCGAGGAGCTTCCTGTGTTACGAGCCCCCCTGCACCTCCGGGGTGGAGTGTTACGTCTCCAGGCCGACGGAGAAGACTCTGATGCTGGTTTTCTCGCTGGGCGTGGGCTCGCTGTCGGTCCTGTTGAGTCTGGGGGACCTGGTGGGGGCCGTGAGGGGGGTGTTGACCTGGAGGAGCAAGAAGGAGGTGCTGATGGAGGAGATGAGCAAAGGGGAGCAATCCAGCGTCTTCACCACGGCGACCACGATGGACGACGGCGATGGAAGGAGAACCAGCCTGAAGCCTGAGGCTCCTCCCACCATGAACCCCCCCCATGCCCCCCAGGAGACGACGCCTGAGGGTAAACACAAGGTGGACGCGGGTCCCGCGGTAGCGGCTCGCTTTGTTCTCCACAACCACCAGAGGCCCCCTGTGGCCCCCCGGGGGCCGCCGCTGAGCCCCAGGGGGCCGCTTCCCCTGGGAGGGAGGAAACCGGCGGGGGGGGACTCGGGTCAGTCGTCTGACGGCGGCGAGGACAAGAGGGCGTGGGTGTGAACGGGTGATGCTTGTTGTTGTTGTTTATTGTTGTTGTTTATTTGTTGTGTAAATAAACCGTGTTGCGTGTCGCGTGTGTTAGTTCACGTGTCGCTCGTGCTGCTGTCCTTCATGAGGTGCCGGATCAGCTGTCGTCTGGGTGACGGCCACCTCAGTTTGACCTCTGACCTCCGTCACACGACTTCAACCCAACCCCGGTGGATGACGACGACGGCGGAACCCGCGGCAAAACTGACACCCGCTAAAACAACGACAGCATACGCAGCGCCATGAGCGTGGCCCTGACCCCGCCCCCACACCTCACCCCCCCCCCATTCTTCTTCTGCAGCAGTATCTCTGGCAGCTGGGAGAGGCGGCTCCTGATTGGTCGGTTTGGAGAAGGGTCGCGGGTGGAGGTCTGGAGGTCGGAAAAGCAAACCTGTTGACCCGGTTCACACTGAACGGTGTCACTGAACACACACACACACACACACACACACTGATTCCGCAATTTTGAGATATTTATTTATACATAAAAAAAAAATTACCTTCGAAAATGAATCCTGTGACATCATCATCACACACTCTCAGTGACCACTTAAGCCACTCCCTCCTCAGCCTTCAGCCCCGCCCCCACTTTCTTGAATCAGGACGCATGCTAACGCTACTGGCTTAGCTGCTAAAGTGAAGGCAGCTTGCTTTTCAATGCAGTGTGTGTGTGTGTGTGTGTGTGTGTCACTCTCCCTTTAGCTTTTCTACACAGAGCTGTAATGGAGCTCACCTCCCCCGGCAGCGGTTTTTTAATTTGTTTTACAATTTCTCCCTAATCATAAGTTAAAGAGATGTCCTCTGACTCCCCCCCCCTTTTTTTTTTGTAGCACAAAAATTCCGGGAATGACAAACATGACCTTTGACCTCTCACCTTGAAACCTGAACCCTGCAGGACTTTTCACACTCGTCCGTTAGCGGATGAATTTAAAATGTTTTTCTCTCCACCCCCCAACTATAGTCTGACTGTCCACATACAGAGTGTGTGTGTGTGGGGGGGTGGGGGGGCTACAGCTGATCCCAGCATGCTTTAGTGCTGCCAGTCAGTTACATCCTAAGAATGGACTGTAAATCCGACATGACGGGACAGTAGCTGTTACCGGAAGAAACCTGTTCACACACACACACACACACACACACACACACACACACACACACACACACAGTCACCACGTGTCCGTGCAGCGACGACACGGATCCTCAAACTTGATTGTTTCCTATGTGACTCCGGTTAATTTAAATAAATTTAATTTAAAACTGAATTTATATCAGTATATTAGTACATTTTCCTCACTCACTAGCGTTCATCTGCTGATGTGATGAAAATAGGTTCCTGTAAATTAATGTTATAATCTAGTGCGTACATATTTAATAACATAATGTGTTAAATAATTCTATAATAAACAGCAAACATTCTCAGGTCATTCATTCTGAAATTTCTCCCTTAAAGGATTTTTTTTTTAAACTGGGAAATGAATTGGGAAAAAACAGTGAAGCATCATTGAAGACTAAAACAAAATGTTTTAAATGTCTTGGAAAATTTACAAAACTTTATAAGACAATTTAATTTTCTCCACATTTACAATATATCACAAGACGTGGTCCGGTAATAAAACACAGATTTATTTCACTTCAAGAATTTTCATGATATTAATTTCTACTTTTATGTCATTAATTATTCATTATTTCACTCATTATTTAAAGTTAATTTGAGTAATCCCTGAACGTTTAATTTAAATTTCTGTAACGGTTTTTCGACGTGTAACCGCCAGAGGGCAGCAGAACACAACTGTAAAGTCTTTAGCATGACGGATGTCTGACAGGTTATTTATTCACATATTATATAATGCAGGTAAAATAATGCAAAACATTTTAAACATCATTTTCTGTTGTTGGGGAGAAAAACCGACTATAAATTCTTGGCATTACGCACAAACACTTCCGGGTTGTCTTTACGCACGACAGAGAGGGTGTCCGTGATTGGCTCTCCCTACTTATCTCTTAATTAACTTCACGAAAAAGCATTAAACTAAACGCAGGTTTAATATGAAGGTCGAGTTACTTTCTATTTCAGCTATTTTTCTGCACAAACTGTTGGATAAATTCAAGTGGAAGACGCAGGAATCCGACTTTTAATGCGTAAAACAGGATAAACTAACTCCGTCATCCTGAGCCCGGATCAGGGCCCCAACAGGGGACAAAGGTCCAAAGTTAATAACCAGACTAAACCACAGGGGGACATTAAACCATAACCACCTGTGGGGGTGGAGGGGGGCCCCCGCTGCGTGTCACATTCGCGTGGGTTAGAGAAGCTCCCACGTCCCGTGTGGCTCCAGAAGACAGAATCAGCGCAGATTTGAAACATTTCCTCCTCCAAAGAAACACACCAGAATGAGCAGGACGCACGAAGGGAAATTCAATAAAAAGTTGTTTTTATTCTCAAAATAAATTCTTCTATCAAAGTGAAAATTATACATATGTACAATCTGGTGGATTTTTTTTTCCATATACAAAATGTACAAAATATCTGTACACCAATAATTATATAAATACACTTTTACGCGCTGAGGCGACCCGTAAGAGACGGTTTTTATTCTAAGGCAGTGAAGGTTGGAGTGAATCAGCCTCCTGTTTAAGACACGGCGGTTCTTTACAGCTAGAAGAGGCTCGGGTTTTACCGGGACACCCACCGGCTGGGGGGTGGGGGGGTCCTGTCAGCTGAACGCATTCATTAAACTCAGATAAGAGCCGCATTCTTTAGGAACATTGTTCTGCTGCTGTCAGCCCCCCCGATTGAAAGAGAAGCCATTAGGCGCTCATTAATGTGCTAATTAGAACAGGCTGATGGACAATCAGACACAATTAACACCCACCCCCCCACACCTCTCTCTCAGTTCAACCCCCTTCCTTAATTTCTGGATCCATGAGTCCACCGATTATCGATCTCCTGTCGGTGACTCACCTGGAATCAAACGAAATCATGATAAACATGTTAAACATTTTTTTAAAGTGTTTTTTTGGGGGGGGGGGGGGGGGGGGTTGTTGTTCAATTCACACCCGGGACAGGGGCATCTGTTTGGGGCAAGACACGGAACTGGCGGTCCCGGACCTCCAGGTGAGTCCCGTGCTGACGTCACTGTACATGGATCCGGCTGAGGCTTTGCTCCCCCAGCAGCAACGCGTACAGAAAGTCCTCCACGACTCCAGGGTCTTCCCGGACCAGATCCACCCCCCCGAGGTGATCCCCACCAGGAGACACATGAAGTACTTCAGCATGAACACCGCGTAATCCGGTTTCTGCCGGTTGGGGTCCGTTACGCACGTACAGTTGTGCGTAATCTCCCACATCTGCCGGTTGTGCTGCTCGTAGAAATAACACGCCACGATCACGGTGGCCGGGACGGTGTAGAGGACCGTGAACACCCCGATCCGGATCATCAGCCGCTCTAGTTTGTCCGTCTTGGTCCCACCTTGCTTGATGACGCTCCTGATCCGGAACAGCGAGACGAACCCGGCCAGCAGGAACATGGTGCCGATGAACAGGTAGATGACCAGCGGGGCCAGCACGAACCCCCTTAGGTTATCCAAATTCTGGTTCCCCACGTAGCAAATCCCGGCCACGGAGTCTCCATCCACGGAGCTGAGCGCCAGAACCGCGATGGACTTCATGCTGGGGATGAGCCAGGCCGCCAGGTGGAAGTACTGCGCGTAACCGGCGATGGCCTCGTTCCCCCACTTCATCCCGGCGGCGAGGAACCAGGTGAGGGAGAGGATGACCCACCAGATGGAGCTGGCCATCCCGAAGAAGTAAATCAGGAGGAAGACCACGGTGCAGAGCGCGGGGCCCGTGGTTTCATAGTGGATGTGCTCCCCCACGCCTCCACAGGCCACCTCTTCGTGTCCGGCGATCAACCTGACGATGTAACCCACGGACACGAACATATAACACGCGGAGAGGAAGATGATGGGGCGCTCCGGGTATTTAAACCTCTCCATGTCGATTAAAAAAGTCGCCACGGTGGCGAAAGTGGAGATGAAGCAGAGGACGGACCAGAGCCCGATCCAGAAGGCGGTGAAGGTCCTCTCCTCCTGGGTGAAGTACGGGTTGTGGCACGGCATGGCGCAGTCTGAGATCTGCCCCGTCTGGACGCGGCTGCGCAGCGGGTGTCCGTCTCCGCTCAGCGGAACCATCGGAGCGCGGCAGAAACATCCCGCTTCACACTGGGAAGCGGCCGGTTTGTGTTTCCCCCCCTGGACGCGTCCGAATCCGTTCTTCTTCTTGTTATAGGGCTTCAGAGGTCGGTTGGTGGGCTTCCCCAGCACCGGAGACGCGGTGGTGGTGGTGGGGGTGGTCTGGCTCCGGTTGTAGTCCATACACAGGGTGTGCTGGTCGCCCTGCTCCGGCAGCAGCTCGCACCTCATCCGGTCCGGCCAGGGGAAGCCGTACTGCCTCATCAGCGGTGCGCAACCAGCTTTTGCGCGCTCGCACACGCTCCTGCACGGCGGAAGAGGTTTCTTGTAGTCCTCCAGGCAGATGGGGGTGTACATGCTGCACAGGAAGAAGCGCAGATCCGGGGAGCAGCGGATCTCCACCAGCGGCCAGAACTGGTGCACCTCCAGTCCGGCCTCGTCCTGCGTGTCGTGGTTGAACTGGTTGGGCATGTAGGTGTAGTTGTAGCCGATGCCTTTGCAGAGAGGCACCGAGATCTCCTGGCACTGGAGCTCCTTGGCCCCCAGGCAGCCGGTCCCCCACAGGAGGAGCGTGAGCAGCGGCGCGCACCATCCCGCGGAGATCCGCTCCATCGTTCCGCTGCTTTTTCTGCTGCGCGTCCTCGATCCAAGTGCCAACTTGCGCGCCAACAAGCGGGCCACGGGTCCGGTTCAGTCCCGGAGTTCCGGTGAAGTCATGCCGGAGCGCGTGGACTCTGTTTCCGGTGCGTAAAAACTCTCCAATCTGGCGTGACGCGCGCACCGGGACGCGCACAGGATCCACTCCGCTTCTCTCTCCCTTTGTGTCGGTGAGGAGGCGCGTCTCGTTCGCGGTGATCTGCAGCTGGAGGGGACGCCGGATTTTATAGGGGGGGAGCGAGGACACGCCCCCTCCACCCCCCATGCATGCCTGTATGAGCGGGAGGAAAGAGGGAAAGAGGGTGGGGGTGGGGGGGGGGGGTGAGTCAATGAAGACTTCTCTTCGATAGGTGTTTGTTAAAAATGTTAATGCCTCTCCCACCCCCCACTTTGTCACCCCCCCTAAAAAAACCACCCCTTACACACAAGAGGTACAAAATAATGGGGGCTTTACCAAGAAATGCGATTAGAGACGCACAAGATAGATAGATAGATAGATAGATAGATAGATAGATAGATAGATAGATAGATAGATAGATAGATAGATAGATAGATAGATAGATAGATAGATAGATAGATAGATAGATAGATAGATAGATAGATAGGTTGCTTGAAATAAAACATTTACAATTAAAAGAAATAATTTCAGTTATTTTTGATTCCAAACGTTATTCCTACGTTAGTTTGACGAAAAGACGACAAGAAGGAAATTTAAAGTTCTCGTTTTTTGTTGTTGTTTTTTTTACACCTAAAACAGACAGAAGGTCTGATTTATATGTAAATTATAAAGACGCACAAAGTAAAAGGGAAAGTTGTACTTACCTGTTGTGTTCTTTGTTTCCCCTCGTGGTCCAAGGTGTCGAAATTGGTGGAAATTCGGAGATGAAATTCGGAAATTCGCAATGGAAATACCCGGAAATCCTTGAAAGAGGAGGAGCTACTGAGCTGAGTTTCGCACCCTTTTGATAAAAGTGTTCAATCCGACTATCTCAGTGGGTAAAGAGGCTGTTCATCACAGAAGTCATCTCATTGCATTTTACATAGAGAAAACAGTGGCTCGGGAAAAACTTCCTGTAACAGGCAGAAACCTCGAGAAGACCCCACACCCCTGTAAGATCGATCGATCGATAGATAGATAGTCCGCTTGAAATAAAAGTATTTACAATTAAAAGAAATAATTGCAGTAATCTTTGGTTCCAAATTCCCCCTGAATGTTTCAGAATTAACATCTCATTCCTTCACTTCCTGTTTGTATTTTATTCTTATGTTAGTTTCTGTTGTCGACAAACGTCTTCAGAACACCTTTTCATTCCGCTGACACGGCGTGTCTCCAGGCCCGTAAACCAAGTCTGTGGTTCTGAGGAGAACCTTGGGGGGGCTTTTCTTCCTGCTCCTCCTCTTCCTCCTCAGGAGACTCAGAACGAGACAGAACTGTTTGCTCTGCTGTTTGCATGCAGCAGAAACAGAGGGAGGAGGCGGCGAGGAGGTTAATGTGCTCTCGTTAGCCCCCAGCGGGGGGTCGCGGGGGGGGGTAAAGGGTTGTGAAGGTGTGTGCATGTGTTGGGTAAACAGTTTCAGAGCTAACGCCGCTAGATGAAGCATTGTGATGGCACCAATTACAGTCTTTCACACTCCTTCCTGGGTTTAAGACCTTCAAAACAAATCAAATCCAATTAGCCCCAATGCTAACATTGGCTAAAGGATGCTAGTTTTAGCTCGGATTAACTTCATTCCCGAGAGGTAGATACTCTCACATTACCGTATGTAAGGCACGTCACAGTTTTTAGGGGGGAGATGTCGAGCTCTGCTTTTTATTTTAGTTGAAGTCTCAGGATTTCGTTTCCTTTTCGAGGCTCTCAGACGTTCTCGGGGGGGCCCTTTTGGGGCCGATCCGGACGCCCCCCGCCCCCCCGCTGGGCTGGCCGTCTCCAGCCGGGCTGTGAACCTCAGGTGAGAGTCAGAGGAAACAGGTGCGTACCCCCCCACCCCAACACTCCCCCCCTAGTAGGAACCCAATAGCAGGCCGAGCATCGGTTACAGAGTGGGACCATCTATCAGAGTGGAACCCATATTGATTAACATGGCTGATAGCCTGGGCGGCCCCCCGACCGCCAACTGTCGACTTTGCCCCCCCCCCCCCCCCCCCAACCCCCGGCCCTCTGTGTGCGGGGCAGATAGTGGGTCTAGGGTTACCTGCTGGCCCCCGCATTCCAATGTAAAGGGGTGGAAATGGAATTACTGCATCTGTTTGAAAGTCAATTTCTGCATTCTGCTGCCCCCCCACGGACCCACAGATGGGGGTTGGGGGTTTTCTTGGGGTGGGGGTGGGGGTGGGTTCTCCCAGAGTCACTGAGGTGTAAACCTAAACCCAATAAGCTCAGTCACCAGGTTACGGTTTCCACCACCAGATGTCTTTTAAATTATGGTATGGAGGGATTTTAATGTGGGACTGTTCTGGGGAATGTTTCCCTAAATGATGCAAAAAGGGGTGGGGCAGTCTGTGTGGAGGGGCGGGGCAGTCTGTGTGGAGGGGCGGGGCAGTCTGTGTGGAGAGGCGGGGCAGTCTGTGTGGAGGGGCGGGGCAGTTTGAGTTAGCTTGTCCTGTGCCAGTAGCTCTTAGGGTTAGGTTTAGGTTTAGGGATAGGGTTGGGGTTAGGTTTAAATTCAGGTTTTGGATTAGATTTGGGGTTAAATTTAGGGTAATGTTTCAAGTTAGAGTTAGGTTAGGTTCAGGTTTAGATTAAGGGTTTGAGTTAGGGATAGGTTTAGAGTTAGGGTATGTTAGGTTAAGATTAGTTTTAGGGTTAGGATTAGGGTTGAGGTTAGAGCTAGGGTTATGTTTAGATTTAGGTTTAGATTTAGAGTTAAGGTTAGGTTTAGATTTAGGGTTAGATTTAGAGTTAAGGTTTAGTTTAGTTTTAGGGTTAGGATTAGGGTTAGGGTTGGAGTTAGGGTTAGGTTTAGATTTATTGTTACAGTTAGCCTTAGGTTTAGATTTAGGGTTAGAGTTAGGGTTAGGTTTAGAATTAAGGATTGGTTTAGTTTTAGGGTTAGGATTAGGGTTAGAGGTAGAGTTAGGGTTAGGTTTAGATTTATTGTTACAGTTATTGTTAGGTTTAGATGTAGGGTTAGAGTAAAGGTTTGGTTTAGAGTTAAGGTTAAATTTAGTTTTAGGGTTAGGATTAGGGTTGGGGTTAGAGTTAGGTTTAGATGTACGGTTAGAGTTAGGATTAGGTTTAGATTTAGTCTTAGAGTTAGGCTAAGGTTTAGAGTTAAGGTTAAATTTAGTTTTAGGGTTAGGATTAGGGTTGGGATTGGGGTTGGGATTGGGGTTAGGACGGGGGTCCTGGACGAAGGACTTGAGTTCAGTCGGATTGGATGTTGTGAGACTCTAGGATGAGACGTGAAGCTGCTGACGTCTGAAGATGTTTGCTGTCTTTAGATCTCTGCTCTCATTGGCCGGTTAATCATCCTGTTATAAATAACCGTACGAAGACTGACAGGAAGTTAACGATCGACTCTTTAACTCTGTGTGACTGGAGGAAGACGGAGCTGTGATCAATCTGTGATTGATGGATGGATTCCTTCCTTCCTTCCTTCGCACCTCCGAGGCGTTTGGGTTCTCCTTGTTCTCGCTGCCGTCTCTGACGCCTCGACAGAAGGCATTGTGGGAAATGAACCCAGCCTTTAGAGCTGCGGCTAATCAAGCTATCAAGAACTGATTTTTTTTCTCCAGGAAACGGAGGAGCAGATCGAGGAATCACTTCCAACCTTCACTGACACTCAGACAGATCCCCATCTGGCCCGACAATAGAGGGGAAGTCTTCCATTTTCCGGAGGACCCCTGAACGCCTCGTCCCCCGTCTGTCCTGCTGGTCGGTCGGTGATGGATGGACGATTCCTCCCTTCCTTCCTTCCACAGGTTGGATTCCTCTAGGTCAGCCTGTGTTTACTCAAAGGACGACTAATCAGCCCGAGGTAGGATGTGAGGCTTAAAGCAGCCACACACACACACACACACACACACACACACACACACACACACACACACACACACACACACACACACACACACACACACACACACACACACACACACACACACACACACTGCTGACAGGGTGTGTGTGTGTGTTGTATTGACTCACCTTCCTTCCGCTCATTAACCAGAACAAACAGAGACACTAAAAACCTCCCATCCAATCAGTCTGCTGCTGGGCGGGGTCCTGACAGGTCTGTTCACACACACACACACACACACACACACACACACACACACACACACACACACACACACACACACACACACACACACACACGCACTCAAAGAACAACTGTTTTCACGTTTTTAGTCAATAAAAGTTTGGATGAAGATGAAAAAGTTTAACTAATCTTTTCTTTTTTTTTAACCAGATGAAACCGGTTAACCCCCCCCCCCCTGCCCACCCCGCCCCCCTCGCTGCGGTCCAGATTCCAAGGTGCCGGGTTCGGGACCTCGGGGGTGTCAACAGCGCTTCTAAATTGCCGCTTGTTCTGTCGGCGACAGGACGCCCGTTCTGAAATAGCCACGCTGGAAAAACGGCGGGCGTGTTTATAATTACCCCCTTTCTTCAGCGGCGATGACGTCCTGGTGGCGGTAAACACCCCCCACCCCATACAGCCGCACAGACCCCCGGATTCATTAAGAACCGTGTCCGGATAAGTCGAGTCGGACTTTTACGAGCCGCTACGGCCCTCAGAGGGAGTCTGACGCCGAGGCGGGGAACCGGGGATGAGGTGGGAAACGCCAGCGGCGCTGAAAGACACCAGTGTTCAGGAAACCGGTCACACCGGGGGTCAAAGGTCACCCCCAACAACAAGCGTTACTGTTAGCATGGATGCTAAACGGTTTGAAGGTAGGCGAATGAATGAGAGCCAAGCATCTGATGTCATCGACGCCAAAGAAACTTCACCTGGAGATGATTGACAAGCCTGTTTGTTAAAATTTATGAAAAGGTCTAAAATAAAATTGAAAAAAAACAACATAAAATTAAAAAATTAAAAAATGAATAAATAAAATTAATTAATTAATTAATTAATTAAAATAAAAACGGTTACACAAGATTAAACATCTTGAATGTTTGAAAGAAAAAAAAAAAAAAAACCCCCGAGAAAAGTGGCCTAGCATCTCTTGTCCGGTTTTTCTCAGGGAATTGGGGATTTGGCAGATTTCCTTCATCTTTAGCGGATCTGGCCTTCTCCTCTTTTTATTATTTTTTTTCTTCCTCTCTTTAAACCTATCGGCCCCCTTTTTACCGCCGTCCTTCTACCTCGGACTACTTGAAGCAGCCAAGCTGGAAAAGCCATTTAGGATGGATATCAGATGATGTGTAATTTGGGCTTAAAATAACACGCAGGCTTGCTTGTGAGGCTGGAAGGCTCAGCCTATTTCCTGGAGGCTTGAAGTGGCCTCGCTTTGCTCATTTGGTACAAATTTGACGAACATTTGTAAAAGACGACACACACACACATTGCGTGGACAGATACAACCCCCCACCCCCACCCCAGAATGATTCTGAGACTCGGGACGAGACGGGTCAGACAGACCCGACACACACATGTTTGATTGTTCAGCCTCGGCGGAGGTATTCGCCCGTTTCTAGTTTGTATTTCACCGACTCACCACAGATGTTTCTGCGCTCAGCCTGAAAAAAAAAAGTTTCATTCGTCCATAAATGAAGTTGTTCCGTCTTCCGTCTGCGTCCCGGGACTCAGGACGTCCTCGTGGAAGAAGGCGTGGTCGGCTCTCCGAGGGCCGGTACCTGGAGGGTCGTGCGGATTCCACACGGAGGTGACGAGTCGACATTTTGACCCGGACGAATCCCGGCAGTGGACTCCGCCCAACCTGCACACACACACACACACACATGCACGGTGGTGGAGGTGGGGGTGGGGTGGGGGGGGGTCGAGGGAGAAGCGACACATGTTTTCTGTAACTAAACGCGACAGGTGCTTCAACATACTCGACCTTTCGTCGTCGTCGCCGCCCGTCAAACAAACATCCGCAACATGAAGAGGGCTTTGCCTCCTGTCACCATAGCAACCAAGAAAATGGAGAAGAGGCTCCGAACTGACCTTTGACCCTCATTAGACGGAGGAGTGCTCTCATTATTGTTCTCTTTTGACAGCGACATAACGACAGGAAGGAGTCCACAGATTTTAGCGTTAGCTCCCGTGGTTAGCGCCACAGATAAAACTTGGAATTAAAGCCACCTCGGCTGGAAGCGAACGCACGCAGGTGCGTTTAAGGCCGCGGCGGCGGCGTCGGCGGGCAAGAATCGCGCCGGCGAGAGCCTGATTTGGGAGATACGACTGTCAAAGACTAACCGGCCGGAGGAACGCCGGGGCCGGCGGCGTTCAGTCTGCAAAACGAAGGTCAATCCAGCTGGAAATAAAGAACTATTTCTAACCGCGGTGGTAAAATATATTTAGCATTTTGATAACACGATTTATTTGAACGGAATGGGTCACATGAGTCGGACGTGATGGGGGCTTACTCTTGATAACCCAAAGCTGTTCAAATCAATCTACCGGACTTTAAAGAAAGTTTCTTCAAGACGTTTCGCCTCTCGTCCAGGGGGGGGGGAGCCTCTTCGGTTCCGGTCTTGTCCCAACTAACACATCTAGCTCCTCAATAATGGTTGCACAAATGCGAGTTTCCCCAAAGAATTTGCATACTAATGAGGTTCATTAGCATGAGACACATCACCTGGGACGATATCTTTGGATAACCATGACTTGGATACCTGAGATGTCCTTGATATCGTTAAGCTAGCACAGATGGGCTTGAAGGTCTTTTATTCAAACTGTTGGGAGTTTGCGTGACCCCACCCCCACCCAACAACCCACCCACCCAACCTTGCTCCAAAGGTCAGAGACGCTGAATCAGCAAAAAACACTCCTTTCTTTCTGTCAGGGGCCCCTCGAGCGCTCATGGCACCGACGCTCCACATTTAGAGACACAACACTAAATACATAAAGCTTCTTCTGCCGTAGCACAAACATCTCCTCCTGCCCAGACAACAACCCTCTAATCTCCGCGCGCTAAGCTAACTGTTTAGTTACTGTGGAAACGCCGTGTGTGTGTGTGTGTGTGTGTGTGTGTGTGTGTCGAGGCATTCCTCGGCGACAGCGGAGAGATTTGAATCTGGGTTTACGCTGCAGGAAACAGATAAACAGTGTTTGACACGCGGCGTTAAAATAACGTTAGCGCAGAGATTTCTGCGCTAACGCTATTATAAGTCGTCATCTGACGAACGCGGTTTAAATAATTGTATATTTACACTAGAATTTAAAGCAAACTGCTCGACCAACACGACCTAGAAGTACCAAACCTGCACAAGAAAGGACTGATTCCAGGGCTCTCATTGGTCCATCTTGCAAATTGGGCGGCGCCGGTGTTACCTGGAGCGCATCTATAGGAAACACTCAGTCCTTTTATCAAATACAAAATGTGAAGATGGAAGTCAGCTGGCCTATGACTCCCAACCAGGATTCTGTTTCCAGATCTCCAGTTACGCAGCTTAAAATTCTTTCGCTGGTGGCGCTCAGCTCTGCTCTTCCTCACCTCTTCCTCCCGCCGCGACCCCGGCAGAGACTCGCCAGGATAGAGATACCGAGCAAGAGAACACAAAAACGATGCTCCTGGAAGAGTTAGCATTAGCTGTGGTGAAGGTGTTGGAACAATCAGAGCGGTGGCTCCCAGTGTTTCCCCATCAAGGACCCCTAGGGAACCCAAGACCCCTCATTGCATTGGAATTTCGCTTCTCAGTGTTTCACGACTAAAATTATACGAGTAAATTAATAATTTATTTATTATGGTAATAGATGATGAAAATACAGTGAAAGTATATACTTTTATTTTTTGCGGTGTACCCCCTGGAGCCCCCCAAAGACAACTTTTAATCCAGATCTTGGTTTCAAAAGAACATTTTTGGTTAAAAGAGCAGAATGTCGTCTGCATATACGAATTATGCGGCAATTTTTCATCAGCTGGTTAGCATTAGCTTAGCTTAGCGTGTTTTTAAGGTTAATGGTATCTACTGTAAGCGGAGTTCGCAGCGTTATGTTTCGCCGGCGGGTTTTTTTTTGTTTTTTTTTTGACCAGGCTCTCAAGGGATGACTGGAGATTGTGAGCGCCGCTCGGGCACTTATGAAGGACACACATTGTTGCCAGGCCTGGGGAGAAAACTGAGCAGTCTGGCAACACAGGCGGAATTTCCTACTTGTGATGTTATCTCACACAAGACATTTAGCTTCAGCCAAATGAAGGAACGGGCCGGGGGGGCGGGGGCGGTGCAAAATGGAGGCGGGAGAAAGATGGAAGACTCGAGAGGATGGAGATGGAAGAGACAAGGAAAGAAAAGACGAGGGAAGGCCTACCTGGGACGTCCTACCTGGAGTCCAACGCTTTTGAAGCGTCACGACACACATCAAGCTTCCTCCACCTCGTCTTCAGAGATCACGCCTTCAGCCGTGGGTTCAAGTCAGACCCGACTCGCGTTTGATGACTTGTCAGGGATCCTAAAAGACTCTTTTCATCCCGTTTGAACATCAGCAGGTGTTTATAGCGAAAAAAGCTCCTGCGACAAAGATGCTTTATTTATTTACGCTGTGTGTGTGTGTGTGTGTGTGAGAGAGAAATAACAGCAGTTCATAAACAACTTAAACAACAAAAAAAAGCAAATTACAGAGACTCAAAGACTTTTCATTGAAGGTGCGTCTCTATGACTTGTTCAGGACTTGAAATGCAAAGTTTAGAATTTGGACTCGATTTAGGAGCTAAAGTAAATGGAAAGATGTCAACAACTGTTATTATTATCTATACTGTTGTTGTTGTTTTGTTGTTGTTTTCCAGACCCAATAGTCAAAGAGTGAGCAAACAAACAAACGAAGCACCTTTGAACCGAAGGTTTATTCCTCTCACCTTCGGACCGATTTCGTCAATCTGGCCGATCGATCCGCTCGAGAAAATATAACCCCGCTCATCGCGACATTTTCATTTGATAATTTTTAACTCATTTCATTTATTTGTACCATTTATTTATTCTCTATCTCTTCATTCGCTCTTTGTTTGTCGTACCTTTACAACCGATTTCAACATTTGCTTCCTTGGGCCTGAACTGTGAATTTGTTCCTATCTTGTATTTTACGACATTCGCAACGACTTACAGTACAGGAGCTCGACCCTGACAGATTTCACATCAAGGATATTAAGATGATAAAGTCACCTCCGTCTTGGAACACAGCCCCATAAAAATACCTCCGGCTTCAGATATAGAGTTTTTATCTCTGGAAAGGTGACAGCGCCGTAATAAATGGTCCGTTTGTATCGAGCTTGTTTTGCAAGGATCGCTGGGTACGCTGGTAAATGTTTGACGCTGTAAACTGGGGATTCGCATTTAAGATGCTGTTCAATGATTCTAGGGTAGCAACTGCGGCTGATGGAGATCGATTTTATTCAGAGAGTCTGGAAGTCGAGTCGTGGAATTCCTGGACGAGGGGTTTATCGTGAAATCTGGCGACAAATCCGTGTACGTTTTAAGACCGCCCTTCTCAGAAACCTCGGAGGTTCATGACGGGTTCATGGTTCACCCGCATCATGAACGCAGAGTTCCTTGTAATGATTAGCAACCGACATTAATTATCATGCGGCCGCTGTTAATGTTTTCTAGTGTTTTCTCGACATAGTCGGCAATAACCGTAGATGACGAGATAACAGGAGCGATTCGGGCTTCCTGTGATGGCCTAAAACGGACTGGTGGAGACAGGAAATGAAACTCACCCCCTGGTATTCCTGTCAGGAAGATTAATCAGGAGATGTTCTGTCAGGAGACACGGGAGAATGTAGAAGAACCGCCGTCGATGGCTGAGAATTTGCCATAAATAGTCTTGGACTTTGGTGGAGTTGGCGGCTGATGGACGTACATGTTTATTATTTATTAATAATTCATAATTAATATTTATTATTTATTTAAGACTGTAAAATATCAAACAAATCTATCTCAGACACGTCTGATCGGACCGACTTTTCACATGTTTCCTTCTTCCCGAGGGAACACCCCTCTTTGACGTGAGTAGTTTAGGACGCTGGTGGTGGTGGTGGCGGCCGATGGACATACGTGAATCTGATTTTTTGTTTTGTTTTACATTGTAAAATATCAAACAAAATCAACTCAGAAACGTTTTATCGACTTTTCACATGTTGGCTTTCCCCAACGGAACGCCCCTCTTTACGACAGTGCCTCACGATTTGGATGTCGCGTTAAGGCTTTGACATAAATAGTTTTGGATGCTAGCGGTGGTGGTGGCCGATGGACATACATGAGTGTGATTATTTTTTAAGATTGTAAAATATCAAACAAATCCATCTCAGACACGCTTGATCAGACCAACATTTCACATGTTGGCTTTTCCCAATGGAGCACGCCTCTTTACGAAGACCTGGACATCGGTCGCCGGACGGGAGAGGAGCTTCAATTTGTCCTCGGTGACAAAAAAAAGAAGAAAAAAAGTCTGCTCAGACGGAGTTGTCGGAATGAGAGCAGAGAAAACGCACAACTCAAACTTCAATGACAGGAAGTCTGGAGAGAAAACAACAATTTGATTGACAGCTAATCTGTGGGAAGAGCGGCGCGGAAACATCAGACGTGCATCTCTGGCGACAAAGATGGAGGTTTAATTTATAGGAAGAGGATGAAACGAAAACTGCAGCAAAGACCTCAGAAGTATAAATTGGATGATAATTAACGGCGGAGGTATCGCTTTCCACAACGTCGTCCGTCGTCAATAAACTTCCTGTCAATATTTGCCGAGTTCCAGGAGGGGGAAAGAGTCTCAGGATGGAACGATCCAACCTTCTCCGGTGGAACATCGACGCCACGAACTCCGTCCAACATCCGTCTGACATATGACCCGTTATTAAGATGATGAAACCAACAGAGAGCCTCTTGAAACCGACAAAGACTCATCCTCGGTGTTTCCGGCAGCAACAGGCTGACAGTCTCACGAAAGGCAGACGTTAAATCGGCTCTTTGATTCTCGCTCTTTTTTAAAAACCCGCCTGCGAGGTGAGAGGAGTTCGCTAGGTTTTTCTGCTGGAAATGAAGTTAAATTAAGATCGCGTTGCAACATGTGGCGTCATCCTGACACCTGAGCACATCTGCATATTTCAGACGCCAGATTAGATTCTCGAGTCTGACTGTCGACCTGGGAAACTTCGTCAATGGCGAAGATGTACCAAGAAAAACAAAAACCCGCACCTGTATTTTTTTTATTCAGCAATTCGTTAACACCCGGCGCACTGGCGGTGTGGAACCTGCTCCGGCCTGGCCGTGTCCTGAATGGGCACTTGTTTGTGTGTGTGTGTGTGTGCATGTGTGTGTGTGTGTGTGTGTGTGTGAGGGCGAGGAGGCCCTGTGCTGGTCCACTTAGCGGCGCGACACGCGATAGGGTCCAAATCCAAAGTGGAATGACTGCAGGCTTCAACCTGCGCTTAAGAGGGTCACCGGCGAACAAAGGCGGTTCAGTCAGAGGTGGGGGGGGGCAGCCCGCGCTGGGGGGGGGGCATTTCTGAGGGTGGGGTGGGGTGGGCGACATCGCCCTTTACTGATGTCTAAGATCTACTGATGACAGTAGAAACACTCTCTAAGGCACTCTCAATCCTCGTCTACTTGGCTGGAGATCAATAATATTCCTCATTATCAGCCGATCAGCCAATCAGATTGCAGATTCATGATTTATTGTTAACCCTACGTGTCCATTTTTTCTTTCCATCTTTCACAATTTTTCTTGAATTCCGATCTTTTTCCACCTTCAGACCGTCTATACAGTGATCCCTCATTCATCGCGGTTAACGCGTTACAGGGACAACACGCGATTAACGAATTCCTCGATAGAGCGACAAAATATTCATCTTATTATTTACGGTAATTTAAACGTTTATGAACCCTCCCCATTCCGACATTAAACCATCTTCTATCTGTATTACCTTTTCCCACATTTAAAGCACTTTTGTGTCTCACAGAAGTCCGAGACTCACGGAACGTAGCGTACATCCGGATGCCGTCAGCCAATAGAATTGTTCGTACGGTGTCACGTGACTAAGCACGGCTTTTTGTTCTCGTTCAAAGTGAAAGAACTGAAATGTTTGTCAAGACTGATTGAGTGTAGTCACATGTGAGACCACACACACACACACACACACACACACACACACACACACACACACACACACACACACACACACACACACACACACACACACACACACACACACACACACACACACACACGCATGATGTTAGTGTTTTGACACCTGTAGGCAAAAACCATAGAGGAAGAAGTTTAAAACCTTTAAGAGGAAGATAAATGTGTGTGTGTGTGTGTGTGTCTCAGATTTGTGTTTAATCTGAGATTTCCTCAGATTAATTTCCTGTGGGGGACAACGATGTTGAACGCAATGCATCCTGGGAAAAATCAGTGCTGACACCTTGAACAGCTCCAACGTCTTTATTCATCCTTTGTTGGTCGACACCTGTCGGCCCCAATGGTAGGGGCGTGTGTGTGTGTGTGTGTGTGTGTGTGTGTGTGTGTGTGTGGGGTTGGGGGTGTCAGTCCCGCACCTCGCTCTGAATTCCCAGAATGCATTGTTTCTCAGGAGTTGCTGACGCGGCGTTAATTGTTCGTCCCGTCGGCCTCGAGGACACTCCAGACGCGACGTCTCGAACGAACCGAACCTGCCGTGATGTCGGGTCGTTTCCCACGCCGACCCCCCCCCCCCCGACAGCCCCCCCTCTAAAAATAAAAGCTAAGAAAAAAGCCCTCAAGCCCCCCCCACCACCCCTCCTTCTTCTCCACACGTCTAACTTGTCATTCTTCATCTTTTGTATCTACAGGCCATTCCCCTCATTGAACCCCCCCACTTCCCTTGCCCCCCCCACGCCCCCCTCCCTCTCTCAGGGGTCTAATTATGAGCCGCCATTAAATAAAAACATTTATATTTCCCCCCAAAAAAGACTCTCATTGCTTTCCGGGGACAATGGGGGCTTGTGATTCTCTCCTCCGTTTTTTCCGCTGAGTGGCCATTCACTGGGGGGGGGGGTGTGGATAGAGAGGGGGGGCGCTTTGTCTCTCTTTGTGATTGGCTCGCTGCAGGACTCCTGCGGGGGGGCGGTAATTGTGTCTCATTAAGTCTTACAGTAGTCATGAGGAGAACGCAGCAGAATGGGGGGGGGGGTTGTGTTGAAGTGGGGGTGTGTAGGCGGAGGGGGGGGCAATTAGAAATCCCAGAGAGCTTGAATGGGAGCCCTAATCAGGCCACATTGGTGGGGGCTCCCTGTCTATTAGGCCAAAAAGGAAGTGTTGCCATTGTTCAAACACACACACACACACACACACACACACACACACACACACACACACACACACACACACACACACACACACACACACACACACACACACACACACACACCAGGAATGCATGTGGCACAGCGGGGAGGGTTGTACTTGTGTGGTGGCGTCATCCTAGAGGCCAATTTGGAAAGATTGGGAGACTTAAGAGAGTCACACACACACACACACACACACACACACACACACACACACACACACACACACACACACACACACACACACACACACACACACACACACACACACAGACTGAAAGGCCTCTCATTAGGACGAGCTGGTACTTTTTTTTTCTTCTGTTTGCTCATTTGTCGTCCTGTGATTCTTCTCGTTGCTCGACCAAATTTTTTATTTTTTATTTTATTTTTTTATTTTTAATGTTTTTGGGTGAAAAACATTTTCTTCGGCGTCTCCTTGAAGCAAAAAAACCCCAAAAAGAAACCCCCCCCGACTTTTAAAAACCCGTCGTCGTGTCTGCGACGGATACATAAATAACCTCATGCAAACGCTTCTCAGAGGAAATTCAGTAAATTTCAGTGTCAACACACAAATAATGATATTCCACCGCCATCTGTCTCTGGAAGGGGAAGCGCGGCGGCGGAAAGTGAAAAGTTTGCAAAGCCTTCCTCTCTCTCTCTCTCTCTTTTTTTTTTTTTTTAAAATATTTTTTTTATCTGCTAATAGGAGCAGAAAGTGGGTCTCTTTTCCTGCGTTTATCTGTGGAGCGTTCCCAGGAGAAACACTGGCTACCCCTCCTTATCTTTGTCACCGCCGAGTGCTGCACTGGATTATGAAGTGGATTATGCAAATGTCTCACAATATATTCATATTAACAAAGGTTGAGGTTCATGCGCCCGTGCCCAGAATTTATGAATACGCAAATAATAAAAAAAAAAAAAAAAGAAAGAAAGAAAGAAAAAACCTGAATTGGCTGGAATGCGTTATCATTTAATGAACATTAGCTGCTTCACAGTGTTGTTTGGTTCATTTGCTGAATTAGCTGCGTCCACATAATGAAGTCATCCAATTTAGCCAATTATTTGAATTATTTGGGGTGTTTCAGTAATTGATACGCCTGTCGGTATTTTATTTACATACTGTATATAAATATATAAATATATATATATATAATAGATATATGTTTATAATTTATTTAACATGTATAATATTTTTTGTATATATATATATATACAGTGTATATATATATATAAAGTATATATATATATACAGTATATATATAGTATATATATATATATATATATATATATATATATATACAATGTTTTTTATATATGTCTGTATATATATATATATATATATATATATATATATATATATATATATATATATATATATATATATATATATATATATATATATATATAGTTTTTCCACCTAGTTTTTACTCTATTGTAATTTAGAAGAGTGGCTTATTTGTTGGGACACTGAACCACATTTGTTCCAAGAAATAGTCACATCTTTGTCTTTTCTCATGGTGTAAAAAACCCCTCAAAATGAAATAAAAAAAATCAAATCGTTATCTTCCTTCAAACGGCCTCTGTGGATAGACTCCGGGTGGTTCCTCCTCTGCAGGAGGAAATGAAGGTCATACAACAAGTGATCTGTTTCACATTCAGAACATGAAGCTAACGTCACGGCTCGCCTTCCTGGATAGAGAAGAAGAAAATATCTGCGACTCGGGACGCCGGGATTCAAAACATGTCTGAGGAATTTGCTTGAAAAGGAGCGCATTATTCAAATTTAAACGACTATTTCAGGGCGTTGCTGCTCAGAACTGTCATGTTATCGTTATTGGAATCTAAAGTTAGGACTAACGCATCCAAAAAAAAGCACATTAGTGTCACATGAACAGAGACTACTTCATTCGTCTTTCAGACAGGCAGCGACGCGGTCGCCTTTTACCTGATCGTCCGTTTGAACAACCAGGTTGGTTTTCTCTGAAACCCGCTGATGGGAAAAAGTTTGGTTCCCATCCAGGAATTTGTTCCCTCAATTTCTTTAATATTGTTAGTGTGTGTTTTATTCAAGGCTCCATCGGCGTTTGCGCCTGTGCCTCCACCGGTCCTCCCATCCAGAACCCACCAATGGACACTTTTATCAGCCGCCAGCGAGAAACTTTAACACATTTTAATCTGCGGCGCTGCGGTGCGTCTAAACTCACGTGGGCGGCGACCGAACGTCCACGCCGGACGACCCTGACCTCCATTTGTGTCGCCGTCCACGTTGAGAACACTCAGCGCACGGATCTCATGACCTCATGCCAGATTACATTTCAGTTGTGATGGATGAATGGCGACTAGTTGAACCAGTATAACTGGGATGGTGGTGGTGGTGGTGGGGGTGAGTCCACAGCAGTGGGGGGGGGGGGGGCGGCCTCGTGGTGGCGAATGTAGCGGCTAATTGGTGTTGTCAGCATGTTAAACACAATCAGCGGCGGTTCCTCCTGACCTAATTGTAGGTGATAATTATTGTTTGGGACCTCATTTAGACGAATCATTAACAGATGTTTGCTGACAAACAGGCCGACTTGTTTCGGGGTAAAATCCCGACCATTGTGTTGCTAATTGGGCCGAGTGTAAGCAGACACCCCCGGCGGGGAGGCGTGTGTTCTGGATTGTGTTTCACATTGTTGGTCTGTTCAGGTGAAACGAAGTAAAACCAGTCAGGAGTTTGTTTATTCCAACCAAAGCTCATTTAGATAGCGAGGCTAAGGGTTCCCACCGGTCTGGAAACAAGCTAGGCTAAGCTAAAGTTTAATTTCACTTGAATGTTTATGAACTAGATTAAAATAATTCATGTCAAATTAACTTAAACTAAGAACACCATCGTATTTACGCAATTTTTAATGTGTTTGGATGAGTGTCTTGGGTTTCTGGGTGGCTTTGGTGTCGGCTTTGATGTCTGAAGGTGTTTTCCTACCCAGAATCCCATTTTTTCCTACAGACTGTTCCTTCACCAGGGAAGTCTCAAACATTCCAGGAATGGCTTGACTTACGGCAAAGTTTCCAGTGTCATTATTTAGATTTTTTTGAAATTTTTTAATGCCGAATTCCTAATTTTTCAGTAATTTCGGAACATTTTTGTAGGTTCCACGTTGTTAGACATGTCACAGTTGAAATGAAAAGAAAACCTCTCAAATTTATCAGGTGTTTATCATATTTTGATATATGTCGATGACAAGTCCCTTATTTCAGGTAAAATTCTCCTGGTGTTAGTGATGGTGTTCCTGTTTTAAGTGATAATTTTTTAAGGGTTAAAAAAGAGACAAATAAAGTCCGAATATTGTGTTTTATGGTGGAAGCCTCTAAAAATCAATGACATACTTGAAAATAAACCAAGAAGCAAACAAAAAAATAAACAAATAATGAATTTGGGTGTCTTTAGAGCTGATTAAGTTTTGTTCTGTAGAGCCAGACAGCGTCTTTGAACCTAAATTTACATATCGCACATGTAAGCCCATTGAAAAGGATCGATTCACTGATCGATTGATTGATTGATTGATTGATTGATTGATCCTTGCCCCTTCATCCTGTCCTGGATCCATCTGTCCTCTAAACTCCCATGATTCCCGTCTCACGATTGGAGGCATGACTGACGGCAGACGGCTGTTGGTCAGGGGTTTCCCACCCTGACACAAAGGGGGCTTAGCGTGTTCTCAGGCATTGTCCCACGACCAGGACCACCCGTCCCCCCCCTTGCCGTCCCACTGTCAGTCCAACAATACAAGGCAACCCCCACCCTGTTTACCCAGCCATTCCCTCTCTGCCCCCCCACCCCGACACAGGGAGGGGTGACGTGTTGTTTTAGTGGTGAATGCGGACCATTAGTCAACAGCTTGAGTGCAAGTCGAGTCAAGACCCAACGGATTAGCTGAAGCATGCAGCAGCAGAGGGTGGAGTACGCGTCCGCGGAACGGCACATCGGTGTCTGCCGTTTGATTGGCTGGAAAAAAGCTGCATGGGGTTACAAACAAACAAACAAACAAACAACCTCATGATAATAGCATGTCCGACCGGGAACAACAGGCTGACTTGATTTACCTTCACTTATGTATTGGTTTTGAACATCATGATGATGTCACAGTGATGTCATGGTGATGTCATTCTTTTGTGATGACGTCATTCTTTAAAACGATGACCTGATCATCTCACCCATGATGCACCACTCCTACTTCTGCTGGGTCAAAGTTCAAAGTTCTATGTTGGCACGCGATCAAAGAAACCCTCTAGTTTACCTAAATTACCTAGCTCAGCTAGTTTAGCACAGATGCGCTACTTCAAACGAAACCGCGAGCATCCACCCAACTTTAGAGACCATCACATGTAGTACAAACACTAACGCTGAGGATGACTACGCAATTTTTGAAACAACAGACAGACGCACATGGAGCTGGTGCATCATGGGTAAAACCGAGCAGCAGCTCAAGTTAGCGACGCGTCCGCAAGAAGAGATGGAAAAGGTCCTTGGAATTGGGGATGTGTGGAATACGGATGGATGGATGAATGGATGGATGGATGAATGAATGGGCGGACGGACAGATGGATGAATGAACGGACGGATGGACGGATGAATGAATGGACGGACGGACAGATGGATGAATGCACGGACGGACAGATGGATGAATGGATGGATGAACGGACAGATGGACGGATGGATGGATGGACGAATGGATGGACGGGTGGATGTGTGGATGGATGGATGGATGATGGATGGACAGATGGATGGATGATGGATGGATAGATGATGGATGGATGGATGATAGATGGATGGACAGATGGATGGATGGACAGATGGATGGATGGATGGATGGATGGATGGATGGATGATGGATGGATGGATGATCGACGGATGGATGGCTCCCGACTCCATAATTTTGCTCCGTGTGCTCGCTAACCCTGCTAACATCGTAGCTCCTCCTGATGACGCTGACCTCGTCACCATCCTGTCTTTTTATTCTGCTTTAATTTCAAATAAAACCTGTCATTATTTTTCGAATTAAATTAAACTGAATCATTTTAATGATATTTCTACACAATTCAAACCCAACCGTCGTCTTGAAATCAGCATTCAGCAGCGACGAGGTTACCGACAGCGTGAATGTCAGGACCTCGGCGTTGCCTCCTGCTTCTCCTGGAGGGGGCCTCTTCTGAGTTCCTGGCCCCCGGTATCATCCAATCAGAAGTGAGCCTGACTTGGGGGTGTGATGTCTCTGTGCAGGTCGGGGCTTGAGCCGCTGTGAAAAGCGCCTGTGGCCATGCTGACCGTGTGTCAGGCAGGAGTCAGCATGGCTCCGGGCTAAAGCACCGGGGCAGACGGGCTGATGGGGAGACAAACCTGCATTCCGCATCGCACGCCAGGAGTTAAGCTCATTGAAAATGAGCCACACAAAAAAATAAAACCCTGAATGATTGATTGGAAATAAGCGATGTCCAATCAATGAGCTGCAAAAGATCACAGATGACATGAGAAGACCACAGGAAGGAAGCGGCAGGAGGAAGATTTACGGTAAGCTAATGCTAATTTTGCGTCATCGAGGGGATAACGGATGTCGTCTCTTCACGTCAGCTGACATTTATTAGAATAAAGAAGAAGAAGAAGAAACGACCTTCAAAGTTGGAAATGTTTCCATCCTGGTTTTTAGTTTTCTTGCAGCGGCTGACCTCTGACCTCAGATCGGATACTCTGGACCGAAAAGGGATGAATTTTGAACACACTTTCAGGAATGAATAAAATAAATAAATAAAATAAATAAATTAAAAATAAAATAAATAAAATAATAATAAAAATAAAAAATAAAAAATAATAACAAAAAAATATATAATAAAAAAAACCATGAAATGTCAGAAATATCAGTTAATTTACGGCGGCTCCTCGCTCACTTCCTGCTCGTTTGTGTGGAATGCTAATGACTGTGAATCGCAGGTCTGTGGATGATGAGCTGAAGGGAGGGTGTGTGTGTTTGTGTGTGTGTGTGTGTGTGTGTGTGTGTGTGTGTGTGTGTGTGTGTGTGTGTGTGTGTGTGTGTGTGTGTGTGTGTGTGTGTAGAGTCAGGAGACCACCCAGATCTCCTCCCTCGTCTTCCACTTAAACACTTAGCAGTAATTATATGGGAGTGACGTGAAAGAACGTCTGTGTAAACAAGGATTAAATCCCCAGACAGACGAGCGTGTGTGCGAGTGTGTGTGTGTGTGCGAGTGTGTGTGTGTGTGTGTGTGCGCACGAGGAAAAACAACTTTTATTTTGAAGGAATTCTTTTCCCAGTCGTTCATTCTAAGCGAAGTCGTACGATAACAATCCTCTTCCTCTCCGTTCTGACGTGATGTCGCTCCTTTCGGAGGAACGTTCACGGCCTCAGCTGATGACATCATCAGGAGTCGTCGTGCTCCGTCTTCGCCGACCCTCCCTCCCGTGAAACCTTATATACGAGCGTTTCGTTGATGGGATAAACATCTGCAGCAGGTCCCGCTGCCTCCTCCTCCTCCTCCAGAAGCTCCAGCGTTTTTTGGTTTTTAGAGAAAACACACTAGGAAACAAACGTGGCGTTGAGACGCGCAGACAATGCCGGCGAGGCCCGGCGCGCTAAACATTCCTCTCATTTCAGCTCAAATCGCGGCGAGATTCTCAGAGTAATGTGATTACAGGCGAATAAAAGGCCTCCATGATCCGACGGGGAACTGGTGACCGACCTGCGGTTGTTGGGGGGGCGGGAGCGCGGGGGGGGGGGACTTAATGCTCCGACATTCACTCTGTCACTGTGGGAGTAGAGCTCTAAATGCATTTCCCAGAATTCCGAGGCTCAGGTTGGACATGGACGGCATTTCCAGAGATGCTTCACCTCCGAGGGAACGGATCACATCGCAAACCGGACCGGTCGCTGCAAATTAAATTTATGTCTTTTCCAGTGACAAACTGCAGAGAAAGGGGGGGGCGGGGGGACTCAGCTACAAAACAGATGTGGGGGGGGGTTTAACGGGGGGGTATTTCTGCAGTAATGAGCAGAGTTTCCAATTTGCAGGTGGATTCTGGGGGAATTGAACAAGGATCTGCGATACGGATCATCATTAGCTCATTAGCTCCGCCCATTAGCCTAGCCTAACACACACACACACACACACACACAGACACACACACACACACGCATGCATGGACTGAGATGAGATACCAAGAAAAAAACCTAAAATCCATATAAGAAGTGGTGCAAGAGTTGGGGGGTGGGGGGTGGGATGGGGGTTGAGGGAGGTCAGGGACATCCAATCAGGATCCTCCTGAGTCCAGCATCACTCCATGGGCCTGATGGGAAATCACAGCCCGACGCCGACGACCTCCAACGAGAAGAAAAGAAAGAGAGTGAAACCGGAGGGATGAAGGTGAAGGAGGGCAGAAAGTGATCAGAATGAATAGCATCTATTGATTGGTTGATAAAACGGGGGGTGGGTGGATGGGTGGGGGGTGGGGGGGGTCAGGGTTTGGGTCAGCAGGTAACGTAAAAGCAGCCGAGGAGGAAAGAGAGAAAGAAAAGAAGGGGAATGAACAAACGGAGAAGGAGAAAAGAGTTTCATCGTGTCAACCAAAAGATGAAGAAGACGAGGATGAAGACAAGGATGAAGACGAGGATGAAGACGAAGACGTAAAAGACGACGACATAAACCACAACTGATTGTCTGACTCATTTAAAACCTCTGGAGAACCTGTGTGGGCGGAGCCACCTGTGTAGATGGCTCCCACCTCACGTCTTGGACCCGGTGGGGGGTTTCTGCCTGTTAAAGTCAGCTGGTTTTCTCTCGGTCTTCATCTCTCCACGCCGTCACGGAAGTCCGACGTCCGTACAGATGGACGCATCCTGGGTTTCCTTTCCCAGCATCCTTCATTGCTTTCAATTTCCTGCATGCGTCACGTCGCAAGAAACTGCGAGGACCCGTCGGAGCGGGTCGAGGAGGGTTTCCTGCACATTGTAAGGAGTCCTCCACCTCTGACTCCTCCTCCTTTAGCGTTTTGACCCCCCCGCCCCCCCTTCCTGATATTTTTTATTTGCAGTCACACATATTTTGGAGCCCACTTCTTCTTCTTGAAGGTTAAATACTCGCACACTCATCCAGAGGAGCAGCAGGATATTAAACCACCTCCTCTAACCTTATCTGCCAGGAGCAGAGTTGTTATCGCCTGATAACAACCCTGTTATTTTGTGTGTGTGTGTGTGTGGGGGGGGGGGCGCGGTTGTCTCTTGGAGATGGAGGAACGATGTCTCTGCATACGGAATCTAAAACCCCCCCTCCCTAACCTCTACCTCCACCTCTACCTGGACTTGAATCACCTGTGAAACTCCGCCTCCTCTAGAACCTTCATCCTCTCCATCCCATCACTCATCACGAGCCGCCGTTATCTCCGATCGGCTTGTTTAGCCTGACTTTAAACTCTTAATGACTGGTTTTATCTGCACCACCTATCCGTCATCTATTACCCGTGACTTGGTGGTGGTGGTGGTGGTGGTGGTGGGGGGGGACTCGTATTTATCTCTGCTGAATTCTAATCGAAAGAGAAAAACGCCGGAGCTGTTTTGGGTTAATTAGAGACCTGACCCGCGGAGAACGGGCGTTCGCCGTTTATCTCCCCGCTCTAACAAGTGTGAGGCTAACAGCCGGTAAAACCACTTATTTACATTTAGAGTGAATCTCATGGCCCCCGCGGGGCCCCCCGGCGGGAACTTTTACGACTGAACGCACAAAGAAACAAATGTGTTTAAGTGTCCGTCTTTTTAAAAAAGTAATTAACCCATTTGTCGGAATGTCACGGCGTTTTTTGTTTTTTTTTTCCGCATTTTTTTTTTAAACGTTAAGTGGAGGATTGATTAGACTCGGCGCCGGTTTGGAATATCTGCGGGTTTCATCTCGCCGTCGTGTCCGAAGGTAGAATCCCGCCTCCGCTGCTGATTGGTGTGAAATCGGACGGTTGTCCGTTGGGAAAAAATCAGCATCCGATCCCGACGTCCGTCCAGCGCACGAATCACAACTTCCTGTTTCACACTCAGTGGTGATGACAGTCACACACACACACACACACACGCACGCACGCACGCACACACACACACACACACACACACACACACACACACACACACACACACACACACAGTGTTGGACTCAGTCGGAAACAGGAAGTCAGACTAACCGACTGTAAAACTGAGATGCACCTTTAGCTTTAGCATTAGCTTTAGCATTAGCATTAGCATTAGCTTTAGTTTGGCTTTAGCGGCGAGACTTAAACTGACAGTGACCCCCCCCCCCCCACACACACACACACACACACCCAGAGGCAGGTGTGAAAAGCTCCTGAATGTCTTGTGCAAAGAAAATTCTGCAGAACACACTCAAACCCGAACCATGACACACACACACACACACACACGCACACACACACACACACACACACACACACACGCACGCACGCACGCACGCACGCACGCACACACACACACACCTCGGACCTGTTGTAGCTCACTGCGCTCTGCAGCACAGCTGTGCACCGCTGATGTAATAGTAAGTCTGGAGCCCCCTCCCCCCGTGAACCTCCCCCCCACCCACTCAACACAAGCAAACCATTGTGGGCGCTGTGAGCGTTAGTAACAGCTGGAACCAAACCGGCGATGACAGGATCAGATTTGGATGAATGGATGGACGTGCAAGACAGGCCTGGGGGGTCCACTTCTGGACCGGGACCGGGGGGGCGGGCGGTCAGCAGTGGCCCGGTCCTCAATGGGTTAATTAAGACGCGTTGTCTTCAAAGTGAGTGAAAATCAAAAGTTGTGATGCTTTGGAATCAGATGGTGTCCAGAATAAACACAACAACACATCATGATTAAAACGAGAGTGTGTGTTTATGAGGATTATGATTGGACCTGGGGCCCCTGTGACCTTTTGACCCCCACTTTATCCCTACCTTATTGGTTCAGGAGTGGCATCCAGACTTCCTGCTAACACCCTCAGAGCACACAGTTCAGGAGAAGATGATGAGGATGTTTCTTCCTTTCAATACGGAGCAGTACTTTTATTACAATAAAACACAGAATAATGAGATAATGGTATTGTAAATATTTATTTATTATTTATGTTATTTCAAATAATTAAAAATAATAAATAAAAGTAATATAAAATAAAATATTACCAATATAAAATAATAGATTAAAAGTAATATTATAAAGATATTATTAACATAAAATAATAAAAATATTACAAAAACTGAAAATATATGTAAATATAATAGAAAATCAAAATTTTAATGCATTCGTATATTTTATAAAATAAATATAAATTTATATAAATAAATAATTAACATATTTTTTAAAATTAAAAACTAAACTAAACTAAGCAAAATAAAACAAAATAAAATAAAATAAAAATAAAATAAAATAAAATAAAATAAAATAAAATAAAATAAAATAAAATAAAATAAAATAAAATAAAATAAAATAAAATCCATGAAGTCACCAGAACCACAAAAGAATGTCGGTTCCAACAGACCTGTTAAGACTGATGGAGTCTAATGCTGATTTATTGACAGTCTGACGCAAACAGGTTCACAACAAAAAATACAAAACACAGAAACTACATAAGCCAGAACCATTAGGTCCGGAGCAGAGATGTACCTGAGGAGGAGGAGGAGGAGGAGATGGAGAACATGTAAGATTCCTGCTTCCATCCCTCCTGTATTAATCATAACATCCACACATGATGCAACACTTGCAGCTCCGACTCGTAACTCAAATGTAACACCTGTGTGGGTTTTTCTGTCAAGTGTTCGACTGAAAACGATCCTTTCGTCCTGATGAAGAAATATTACGGTTCCGGTCAACAGTCAGGAGCTGAAGGAGGAACTTCTGGAATCCTGACTTCAGGAAAGGCCGACAAATCCAGAAGTCAAATTATGAGAAGGAGGAGACAGAAATGTGTGTGTGTTTGTGTGTGTGTCTACAATATATACTGTACATACACTGGAGGTGGTGTGTAGAGGGAGTAATGTGCACAAAGTGAAGGTGTGCAGAGCCTCCATGTATAATGAATGAACAGCTGAGCTGCTGAGGAAGAGGAGGAGGTACTTTTTTGACACACCACATGCTAACATGTCATGCATATTTTATTCAGCATGTCTGGTTGGGCTGCTGCATGCCTGGAGACTCAGACAGATGTTACGTGTGTGTGTGTGTGTGTGTGTGTGTGTGTGTGTGTGTGTGTGTGTGTGTGTGTGTGTGTGTGTGTGAGTGCAGGGTTGATCTGTCATCTGTTTGCTCAGGTTTATGGAGGATCTGCTGCCAGGCTGGACGTCTGGATGCTTCACTCCACCAAAGGTTGGATGAACTAACCAACCCACCAACCAACCAACCAAACAACCAACCCACCAACCAACCCACCAACCAACCAATCAACCCACCAACCACCCGACCGACCAACCAACCCACCCACCCACCCACCCACCCACCCATCAACCGACCGACCGACTGACTGACCGACCAACCAACCAACCAACCGATCCACCAACCAACCAACCAACCAACTGACCCACCAACCAACCAACCGACCAACCAACCAACCAACTCACCAACTAACCGACCGATTGACTGACCAACCAACCAACTAACCGACAACCAACCAACCAATCAACCGACCAACCAAACACCCAACCGACGGACCAACCAACCAACCAACCAACTAACTGACAACCAACCAGACAACCAAACACCCAACCGACCCACCCACCCACCAACCCACCAAACAACCAACCGACCGTTCGACCGACCTACCGACTGACTGATCGACTGACCGACCGACCAACCGACCGACCAACCAACCAACCGACTCCCGGTGCAGAAGTGTTGGAGTTCTCCTCTTGATTATCTGACGCTTCCGTTGGAATTTTCCCGACAAGGATCTTAAAATCCTTCATCCAAACAAACAGCATGAATATTCAACATGGGCTAAACTGCTGAGTTGGGGGTATTTTTTGCACCTCTTCATCCCATCTGGGTTCCAAACTGCTGTACTTATTCGTAAGATTTCGCTCACACCCCTTGAAAGTTGAAGACGTCATGGTAAAGTAATGGAACTTTGTCACCCCCGGATGGTTTTTAACACATCGCTCATTTTAATTGTTAGCGTTGGAGCAGCGCCAAGCTTTCCTCGTGGCTGCGTTGCTGTATTTGCAGCTCTCAGGGAATTGTTTTTCCAGACATGCAGAACCCCCTTTTCCCTTTCTGGCGTCCGAGCCGGGCCCAGAACGGAGCCCAGGGGTACTCCTCGTTTCCTGTGAACACACACACATATGGACGACTCCGGGATACGCCGCACACACCAGTCACAAAAAAAAAAGAAAAAAAAGAAAAACGCCCCTGAAATGACCCCCATTCCAGAGTCGTAGGGTAAGAACGATACTAATTTACGCCCATTCTACTTTGAGAGGGATAGTGTCACAACAGGAAGTGATGTCAGGACGAGGAGGTCATGATACTCTGACTGGCTTTGTCTGGACCTTAACCTTCAGTTGTGTGGCGGATGAAGCAGCTCTAACTTGTTCAAGCCAAACCTTAAGAGGTGTTGCAGAGAGTCCTTGAGTCACGATTGGTGACTATCGGGAAAACTTATAGCTTTTCTGAGACAAAATGTTCTTATAATACATCAAAAACACCAGGATGCCACATGTCTGGACCTGCCAACATGGGAGTGATGAAGATTATAAGACAATAAAACCTGCTCCTGAAAAGTTTCTCAAACTTTTACCCCATGAGAGCTGCTGTTGCCCATGATGCCTTTCCTGGATTGTTCCAGGAAGCTCGTTTAAAATCTAACTTTGAGCTTCTTTGGTTTGGGGACCAACAGTTTTGTCCTTTTTGAAATAGTCTCCAATGCTTCCTTCCTGCATCGGTTTATAGGAACAGTTCTTTTTGGACACACGGGTCGGCTCTGGGGATTTCAAGCAAACGTCCGGACACCGAACTCTCTTTGAGTCTTTTCATTTGAAACAAGCGGCAATAAATGTTCCTGAAATGCAGCATTAGTCAGCCTGTCGCTCCTGGTTAAGCTGAACCGTCGTCTGCGGTTCCTCTTTGACCTCCTGTGGGTGACTGATGTTTTTATTGGTGTCCCACTGACTCTGGAGTGATGCGCCTATTAAGGAGGTCACAGAGGTCCTTTATGCCCCCCAACCTTCCCCCAAAACTTTGCCTGGGTCTGACTGTTTTCCCCAAGAAAAGCACCTTGCAGCGGGATAAAAACGACGCATTTATTAAAAACCCATAAATTGTTCACAGGACTGAGGCTATAAGTCATCATCTGCGCTTCACCCCGCCTCCTTCCTCTCACCTTCCCCCACAATTTAAATTTGTTCTGCCTCATTTTCAAACACTCACATGATCCCCTTTGCACAAGTTCCACATTACATGCATGTCAACGAATGTCCAGTCTCGGATGCTCGGGTGTGGGGAGGAGGGAAGACGGATGAGGGAGGGTTGCAGAAACATCCTGAAGTAATTGAGTCAAGCGGTAAAGACAGTGGTGGAGCTGTAAGGAGGAACTTAGGCCTTATTATCATCGCTTCTGAGTTATTTACTGTCGAAGCATTTCTGACAAGGCTGCAACTCACAAATTAGTCGCAGTCAATATCTCAATAATCTACTTTCAGTAGGAGCTGGTATTTATTCCCCTAAGATGGAAACGGAGGGGAATTCTTTCTGACAGGACTCATGAAGAATCAGTTGCGATTTGAAAGCAATCAGAGAAACGATCAAAATGCGAGACGCTTCTGGATGATCGCTTTAAGTTACAGCTCTGCTAAATTATTGACATCCAGCACACTTTACTATATTTTCAGTCTTGCCAAGGATGCCACATGACGAGGGGGGAAAAACATATTCATCTATTCCCTAAGTGCTTCAAAGTGTAACCTAGACCAATGAGCCAAATACAAACACTTGAAAAGAAGGGGATGATGGGAAGCCAACTGGTGCCGAGCGGCGTCTGGAACAGGAGGCAGCCAGGGGAGTTTTGAAGAGCCATGCTGGGTTGTTGGCGGTGATGACATTCAAGCCACGACACAGCTCACCGGGATGCGATTTTAGAGCGTGTTCCTCCACCTACCAAATGATGGCACTTCTAAGAGGTGAAAATAGATCCTTCTGCCTTCTCGCAGAGTTCAGACACTTTTATTTCCAAATCATGAAAAAAAAGAAGAGCTCTTTTTGGGGTTTTTTTTTTGGAGCTACGTTAAGCTTCGTTTCAGCTCGGTAACAAACATTCCTCAGCTCATTAAAACTAACTTTTAAAGTTATCGTAATGTTTGTTTTATGACAAAACAGTTTTAGAGAGATTGTCGTCGCGGAGGGGTGAGTTGGACTTGGTCGTTTTGGAGCGAGTCAGACTTCGTTGAAACACTGAAGTCGTTCTGTTAGCATCTGTTTGGGTTCCATTCCTGATTCTCATGGTTGGGTTCCCTTCACAGACCGGCTGACCTGGGTGCCAATCACACCTGACCAGTCTTCTGAGGTCGCCGATTGCTCCAGGAATCTTGCTTTTAATCGATTCTGTTGCGGCTCGGCTACATCCTGGGGGTCCGGCGAGGAATTCTTAGGAAAACAAACCGGACTCTGACCGAACACTGTAATGGATCCCTGGGAAAACTCCGGCTTCCAGGGCTGAAAAATTAAACTCCTCTAGAGAAACGATGACAGTATGTGTTGACAGAGACCTCAAAATAACCAAGAAAACAAATCTCTGGTTCAATTTGATTTAGATATATAAATAAAATTATTATTAAAGATTATGAACGTAGACCCAACAGTCATGTTTATTTACTCCTTCGCAAAAAAACCACGCACCGGATGGATTTGTTCCCAGAACTTTGGTTGCACTTGGTCGTGAGACGAACAACTGTTAATCATCTAGTCCAGGGGAGTCAAATTCATTTTCACTGAGGGCCACATCAGCATCATGATTGTCCTCAAAGGGGGAGATGTAACTTATAAATGTAACTAAATGTAAGTCAATGTAATGTAACATAATATAACCACATTTACCCCTGGGCCTTGAGTTTGACATATGTAATCTAGTCACTAGTCTCTAGTAACAATTGGTAAAACAAATCTGAAAGAAAGAAAACCTAAACCTACATTTGCTGAGGATTTTCTGTGTCTGAGGTTCCTTGAACGCACCTTAAAATGGATTTATGAGGATATGGAAGGAAACTAGAGCAACAAAAGTTCTGGTTGTCGCTGTTGGAGTCCAGAATTACGACCCAAACCCTCTCTGAAGAGAACAAACCTGAAGTAACCAACTTCAACTCTCTGAAGACGACTTTTGTCCCGACGTGTTGTGTTTTTTTGTGTTTTGTTTTTTTTTGTCTTCATCTAAATTCAACCCTCGCCGTCTCTGACCTTCCAACCGGCGGATGAGAAAACGAACAATTTAATCATCTGTGTGGGATTTTGCTTTTGTGTCTCCACATGAGAACCTGAAAAGATTTGGATTTCCATGAAGGAGGAACATTCCGTCTTCTTTCCCCCATTCCCAGTTTATTTGTGTTGTAAGTGATGTGGAGGCTTTTATTTCCCCCTCCTCAGGACCGCATCCACCCGTTATAGCGCGGCGCCGGGCCTCTTTGTCATCTATTTATTTAGCTGCTGGAGTTAAATGGCTTAGTGACAAATTAGAGTGTAACTATAATGAGCGCAATAGTTAACATCGCACGCTCCTCCTGGAACACAGGGCGGAATTCCATCGCTCTTTTCTCCCATTCTTCTCCGGATGAATTTCACAGCGTCTCACGGAGGATGACAGGACGGCCCGGCGTGAATGGAAGCCGAGAGCTGGGACCGAAGCACACAATGAGGTAGGGGTTGGGGAGGTAGGGGTGAATTTTGAGAGACTGAAGGAGGTGTGTGTGTGTGTGGGGGGGGGGGTCAGGAATCAAAATGGGAATGACATTTGCCATCAGCGGAGGCCTGCTTTGTGCCGGCCACTGATGCGTCTTTTCCCAAAGCGAGGGGAGGCCATCTGCATTGCAAATCGCTGGCGCTCCGGACCCTTTTCAGGGGTGGACCTGGGGGTGGGGGGGGGGGCACGGTTCCCACACACACCCCATCCGTCATTCTACCCCCAACAAACGCCCTAACACACCCCCACCCCCCAAACGGCTTTAATGGTAGACCCCGGCGGAGGCGGCCAGCATTCTCCTGGGAGCAGGAGCACACAGTGGGGGCTTTGTTCCGGCCTGGGGAGGGTCCCATTCGTGGTGGTGGTGGTGGTGGTGGGGGGTGACAGCTTTGACAAGCTGCAGGTGAAGGCGTGTTACTAATTCATGTTTGTTTGTTTGTTGGTTTACCCCCACATATTTGCCACCGGAGCGTGTTTCCACAGCCTCAGCCCCCCAGGACTGGGATTACTGGGAAGGAGGTGCAGACGTTCGACGGTATTCCTTCCACAGTTCCTCTCTGTAGCTGAATCGTAACATCTGTTAGTGGAATTAGCGCAGAGGAGAGCAGCCAGCGGCCGACACTCCAGAAATCCTGCGGAACGGGTCGAAGACCCAAAGAAATGTTAAAAAACTGAGAAGACGGCGCGTTAAATCTGAGGCTTCTCATTATTCCAGACCGGCGCCAAACAGGCAACCCGACGCATGACGAGGAAAGAGACGCTCGGTTTGGAGCCCCCCGCTGCCCCGTTAGTGTTATTTATGTGGTGGTGAAGAATCTCGCCGTTATTTACTGCTGACGTTGGGAGGGGGGGGATAAACGGACCGGGATGACAGGTAGAGAGGATCAACTACTGTTTACCAGATGCTACATGTGTTTATCCTCTCTCAAGACCTCCACCCCCCCCCCCCCACTAGAATAAATTAGCCCCAAACTTTTAATATCAGCCTTGGCATTGTCAAGGCTTCAACTTAGTGAATGGGACCCCCGGGGGTCTCAGTCTAAAAATAACTAAAATCATTTCAATCCATTCCAGCCTTGTAAAAAAATACCCCAAACCCCCTAAAATATAAACCCCCCCCCCCATATTTTTATCAACCAATAGACATACAGACTTTACCTGTGTATAATTAATTATATATGTTACGTAAACAACGACAAAGACTGAAAAGAAACACAAAAAGTCAGGAGAACACATGAGCTACGTTTTTACTACGTTTTTACTCCACCAATGAGAACGAGATCCGGTCTCAATGATCTTGTATCCATCCGCCAACACGGGGTATCTCCTATCAACGACTCGTATCTCAAATAACTGGTATGTTGAGCAGCTCGTATCTCAAGGTACTACTTTATTTAAAACACACGGAAGCGGAATAAGTTATGAAGAGCAAGTAGACATTTCTGTTTCTCCAGACCGTCAAAAGAGGGTTGTGCTACGAGACCGGGACATTCTGGGGTACCCCGGTGGAGGTGCCAGACTGACTTGAGGTTGTTTGATTGTGTTTTTTCTCTTGTAATTTGTTACCCTAACCATCAGTTGGACAGAATTAAGGAGCTAAAGACGGGACGGAATAATAAACACCTGGAACAGAAGGATAATGAATCTCTGCTTTGTCAGCGTCGCGCCACAACTCAAACACGGAACATTTCATATCCAGAGCTGCAGACTGTGTTTCTCATCAGCGGCTGAAGACGCAGTCGGTAACTCGTGACTCGCTCCACAAACTGTTCTCTCGCTGCAGCCGAAGGTGAAAATAAGAGCATTCGCTCCACTAAAGCGAGCTCTGGTGTCTCCAGACGTTCGGCGTCGTTCTCTGAGAGAACCAGCATGTCCGGCCATCTGAGGAAGAGGAGCTCCGTCTCCTTCCTCTCCCCTTGAGAACCGACAGAAGTTTTGACAGCGGTGGTAAATTTCCTTTGCAGACCTGCTGGGAGGAGGCAGGGGGGGGGAAGGGAGGCCTCTCTGCACTTCAAGGACCCGGAGCGTCTGCCGGATCGTCTGTCAGATATTCTGAGGGTGATAATAAATTTGTTTCTGCCGGCGACGGCTGTGAAAGCAGCGCCGAGGCGCCGGGATGGAGGTGAAAGCTGAGGAGACGAATCTATCAGGCAGGGGAACGGACGGAGCAGGATGGACCTGGACCGGGTCTCGCTGCACCTGATGTGCACCAAAAGGTCCAAGCAGGTTGTAACTATCCAGGAAATGTAAAATAAATAAATAAATAAAATAAAATAAAATAAAATAAAATAAAGTTAGATTAAATGAAATTAAATGACATTATAAAATGAAAGAAAATAATAAAATAAATTTAGATAAAATAAAATAATATAAAAATTAAATAGAATAAAATAAAATAATAGAAAATAAAATATAGTAAAATAAAATGAAATGAAATAAAGTTAAATTAAATTAAATTGTAAAATGAAATAAAATAATATAAAATAAAATAATTTAAAATAAAAAAGTAATACAATATAAAAAATAAAATAATAAAACAAAACAAAATAAAATAAATACATTTATATTAAAAAAATTTTTTAATGAATAAATATGTTTCATTTATTCTCTCAAACACAACCTCAATTTGGATTTTCTGCAAATGAACCTGCGTGGGGTTTGCTGCGGTACATCATCTCACCAGGTCTCCTCTCATCTCCTCATCCTCTCATCCTCTCATCCTCTCATCCTTTCGCTCGATGCCTCCTGTGATCCTCCCGTCACAAGTTGAGGAAGGTGAGGCTTGTTCCTCATCTGACGCCGTTATTCCCTCTCCTGTCTCAGATCTGTCAGACGTCTGCTCTCCTGGTGCACGCCCCTCTCCCTTCCCATCTTTCCTTCGCCCACTCGCTGTCCCTCGTTCCCCTAGCACCCCCCCCATCCGCCCCCCCCCAACTCCTCCTCCCATTTCCTTCCATTTGCTTTGACAAACTCTGTGCATTAATCCTGGAATCTGAGTTATGTCTAAATCTATTCGGTCCATGCTTTCACTCATGTACCCCCCCACCCCCCACCATCACCATTACCACCACCCAGTTCAGGCAGGCGTGGAGTATCCAAGAAGTCCTGGTGAGGCCCCCCCCCCTTCACCCCTTGGGGAATACCTGGTGTTTGAAGCCATCTGCCTTGGTAGGAAAAACCTCCAGTCCAGGGGGGGTAGAGGGGCAGGTGAGACGGGGGGTGATGGAAAGTCAGAAAGGGAACGAGGTAAAGGCAGCTTTTAGCTTCTTTATTTTTAGGATAAAGTCAGAATCCGGGTCATGTCTGAGCTGTTCAGGCCTGACGGTCTTGGGGGGGGGTCGGATGCGGTCGTCTTTCCATCCTCACGGGTCCGTCCGATGTCACCCTGGCAGCTAAAGGTATACCAGAACTCCTAAGGAGAGGTACACCTCAAAATTTTTGTTTCTGCACCACATTGGCTATAATTCCATCCTGCTAATGCTAACTAGCAGCTGGACTATTAGCTTTCAACGACAAAACATTTCTGTGTAACATCCAGAGATGCTTTGATGCACCTAAAGTCACATTTTAAAATTAAAATCCATTGGAATCCCGTGCGTATATTTCCAGATTGGGATTAGATGTCAGACTCTAAAAACATCAATGACGTTTTTTCCTTTCAGAATGGATTCATCTATCTCTGATTCTCGCTGACGGGGCTCGGCCCATTCTGATGACATCATCATTAGACTCACACAGATGTGTTAGAACTGAAAGGAAACTTTGATCTGCGCTCCATTTGTTCTCCTCCTCGAATAATAGCTTTTTGGACAAACGAGATGATTTCGAGTCATTTCAGAGTTTAACTCGCCCATATGCTGCGCCATCTGTGCTCCGCAGAGCAGCTCTGGTTCCTATTGGACCGCAGCACAAGCTGGCAGCCTCGTAGCTCCAACCCAAATAAGTGCCTGGGTGTTTGCACAGGAAATCAACCCATTTCCAGTCCACATATGTCTCATTTCACAACACCCCGAGACCTAAACGGGGATAGTTTGTCTTGGCCGGGCATGCTAAAACCAAAGCATGCTAACTGGAGAGCAGCATGCAGCTGGAGCTTGAGGCCGCCCCCCGAGGGTCAGTTCCCTAAAGAGGGAAGCGTCTGTGCTGATGTTGGCTCAGAACCGGAGCTTTAGAGCAACAGACCTGACCTCCAGACCGGCCCGACCAACAGAACCCCCGGACACCCAGGGAGAAGCCAACGATGTGGAAAGAAATGATTAGCGAGGCATTAGCGACGCTCTCCGCGGTCTGGAGTCTGAGTGACTTGTCAGTTTGCACTAAGGATCTGAGTGGAAGTGGAATTTTAGACTGAAGAACAGAAAAAAGTGGTAAAAAATTAATTTTTTATGGATGATTTTTTTTTGCGTCATTTTTTTCTCGTTAAACATTCTGATAAATGACATTTTATTCTATTAATTTAATTTAATTTAATTTAATTTAATTTAATTTAATTTAATTTAATTTAATTTATTTTATTTTATTTTATTTTATTTTATTTTATTTTATTTTATTTTAGTGTTTCTTTTTCTCCTAGTATTTATCCAGTATTTATTCGTTATGTAATGCCTGAGCAGTGGATATGTACAATTTCCTCCGGGATTAATAGAGTATATATCTTTTTATCTTTTAGAGCCCGATTTAGCTGTAAGATCAGATAAGATGAAGAGTTGGCCGGAGCATTCAAAAGCTGTGCATTCTGGGTATTGTAGTGTCTTCTGGTCTCATAAATGCATCTTTCTTGCAGCACAGACAGTTTTATGACTGTTGTATTTCTCTCTTCAAGCAGAGAAATACGACTTCAACTGAAAAGCACGGTTCACATCACGATCCACAACCATGACGCAAAAAGTGACTTTTTTAAAACGTCAAACTCGACTGTATAAAAGAAAACCTTTTCTCTCGCTGTGGAATCGCTCGTACAGCCTGTAAGCTTGTATGCCCCGGGGCGGAGTTTTCGAGAAGTCGTCCCTTCACAATCTCACACACACCTCCGTGAACCGTTTTAATTCAGACTATTTATACACACCTTCCTCGAGATGAAATCCCTGCTCATTTTCATCCACACTTTGCACGGGTCTCAGCTGCGTGCATTTCACACCTGAGCCGGCCAAACCCAGCTGCAGCCTCGCACGGCTCCCTGAGGAACACCTAATCCGTCTGTCCAGCTGAAACCTGAAGGGGGGGGAAGGGAGGACTTGACAGATTTAGATCAGAGCCGGTTTACTAGCCGACGTTCAGCCAGTGAAAACAGTTGTTTAATGACTTCTTTGGTTGTGAAGGCTGAGTAAATAACCCCGGTGTTGTCAGGGCGACGGATTTAGAGACTGATGGAAAACTGCCTGTAGAAACTGATCATGCAATTTGAATGGCATCTGGAGGGGCTCGTAATAAATTACAGTCTTGACCTGTAACGGACCTATTTTCCAATTCTTGGTCCACTATTATTTTTCGTGTCTGTAATTTCCTAATTCCATTGAAGGAACTGTGTGGGAGCCTGATCGCATTCGCATTGCTTTCAACCATTGTGTAGACGGACACCCCCAACCCACAACACTTTCTGGTTGTAAATCTCACCCGTATCTCCTAGCTTCCTGGATAACCCCAGATTGGACAGAAATAATCCAATCGGCAGGTCGCATTTGTGTCTGTATTAGCTCTTAGCTACGCTAACGCCGTCTTGTAAGAGTGACTGATCCCGGATCGGCCTCATCCATCATCGCTGGAATGAAAAGCTTCACCGGAATTATTTACTGGCTTGTCTGATGACATCTTTATGTGGCGGAGAGAATCTGCAGCAGTTTCCTGAAACACGCATGTACTGTAACATGGGAGACGGCGTGCTTCTGACAGCTGCCGTGTGTGTGTGTGTGTGTGTATGTGTGTGTTGTGTTCCAAGGATGTTAAATGTGTGGTCGTTTGAATCTGTCAGGTGTATATATCCCGCACACCGTCCGATTTGCGGAAGTCTGGTTTCTCGGAGTCCGTTTAGGTCTAACCAGGAAAAACCTCGATGCTAACGAAACATCGTGAGTCCGGTTTCTGCTGATTTATCATTTAACGGGTATTTTTTTCAACTTTACAGCCCTGCTGCTGTGTAAATATTCAACATTTTAGCTTCAGGACTTTTTCCAGAAGCTTCGAGAATGGATGTATTTTCAACTGTGATTTGATTTGAACACATCCAGACCTCCAGCAGCAGCCGTCAGTCTGGTTTATGTTTGTTCAACCTCCATCAGCTCCAGAGGGAATATCTGGTGGTGATTTGCCAAAAAAGCTCCACTGTGTCTATCATTTGGTGGCACATGAGTTTAGCTTTTCCAATGAAAAACTGCATTTGGTTGCTGCCAAAACGGGTTGAGAGGAGAGAGAATTACAGAAAACCATCCATGACTCTGTCAAAAACTAAAAAAATGGCCCAAAATAAGCCACAAAATAAAACAGATTGAAACAGGAATGGTGTCAGACGCCTGGATGGCGTCGACTCTCTGCAGACCTGAGCAGGTAGGAACTGGCGTCCTGATGTAACCTCCCTCCGGGCCGGTTGGCACCGGCGCAGGAGGACGACACCGGTGCCTCCAGCTGCTCCCCGCCTTCTAGATTTGTGGTCTTCAACCCCGATGTGAACCGAGCATCCCGACGTATCCCCCTGGTTTGATCCGTGGTAAATACGAGGATTAAGTTCAGAGGTGTGACCTCAGCTGTCGGGGAACGTTAGCTGCTTCGGTTTCTCAGACTGAAACCCAGAAGAAAAAAAAAGAATAAATAAACATGGTGTAATTTGTATAATCGAACCCTCAGGGTCACATGGGAGGAGTGTTTGGGTGACGGTAAATGAAGACGTGGAGTGACACTTGGAGATTGTGGGGGGTCAGGATGTCAGGGAGGTCCACTTGGCCATGAAATTAAAAAGAAAATGCAAGGAAAATAAACAGGAGGGGGGGGTCCTGGGTTGGTTTTAAACAGCTGCTGATTGCTTCCTGGCTCCTACGGTTAAAACTCAGCTGGTCTGGTCAGCTATTGGTGGAATGAAGTTGCTTAAACAAACCTGAGACTCCTCCTCCTTTCTCGTAAACGTATTTTTTTATTATCTTTAGTTCAACTTCTCCTCTGGCAGCTTTCATCCATCAGCTTTAAACATCATTTAACCAACTAGACGAAACGACAAACTCCTAATCGACAAGAACAAGTTAATGATGTTCACCCTATTGGGTATTTCCTGTTCGGCTCAGTCCCTGACCTCTGACCCCCGCTGTCGTTCCCAGGCTCCTTGTTTGGAATGAACTAAGATTGAATATCAATGCTGTCTACAATTATTCAATCAAATTACACCAAGAATTTTATCTTCTTACAGGATTCACTTCGACTTTTTTTCCAAACACCAGAATAAATATGAGCAATTTGCTTTTCTGCAAACCAGGAAAATTCAAACATCAGGTAATATAGTCCTAGAACATGCAAGAACTGTGAATTTCACAATTTTGTAAAATTAGATGAATATTTCTACAACTAAATGACAACAAAATACAATACATAAGTCTTGGGTCTGCTTGAGGTTTCTTCCTGTTAAAGTCAGTTATTGTTCTCATTGGGAATTGATGGTTTTTTGTTAAATAAGAGTTGGTCTAGAACTCATGTGGTCTAATGCAAGTTTTAAAAAAAAGGACAGTCCTAGAACAGGCAATAATTGTGAATTTCACAATTTGCTAAAATTATATGAATATTTGTTCTTCTAAATGACAACAAAATACAATAAATAAGTCTTGGGTCTTGGGTCTGCTAAAGGTTTCTTCCTGGTGAAGTCAGTTACTGTTCTCATTGGGAATTGATGGTTTTTTTGTGGAATAAGAGCTGTTCTAGAACTCATGTGGTCTAATTCAAGTAAAAGAAAAGGACACAACCTGAGACTTAGACGTTAAACCGGTCAAACTCCAATGGAATCATTTTCCGTTGGATCGTTTCTCCTGGACTTCCAGACGCCTTCATTTCTTCCTCATGTCTCCTAAATCCATCGTTTGTTCATTGTTGTTTTCCGATCGTTTTGCTTTTCTGAGAATTCCTTAGGAACACAAATACCACGAACTATCACTGGCATTGCTGGCGAGGGTTGCACACATGCAATAATGTCGCAACATGCTTGCATTTGTTCACACATGTGCGTGAGAAGGCTCCGTGGGGCTTTTCCAGACCCCGGTCCTGCAAACACTGCATCTCTGTGCCGACGGCTGGCATATGTGGCCGGAGCTCCCAGCTTGCACCATGACACAAGAATTCACACTCCGCTTCCACCGAGCTTTGCCATCAACAGCTGCACTTTTTAACAAGAGCGCAGAGATTCGGTTACTGGACCGTTTCTGCTCTCAAACCTCATCAGCTGAGCCACGCAGGAAATTGCCTCTCGGTGTAAAGGTGGTAACTAGAACGCCGGACCCGGAGGGGAAATGTCCACACATTGTTCCTCTGCGTGCTCGGTCCTGTTGCGAATTGTTTTCGGGTTGCGTCACGTTAAATTTGGAAGCAATGAAAGCGTCTGAAACGGGGGTAGTTTTGCAGTCGCACGGTGACCAGAACATTTTTACGGTAAAAGCCTGACCAGAGACTTAAGTCATTCTTTAACTTTGCGCCCCCTCCTTCTCTGAGCAGTCCACCCCCACTCCTCTCCTGTCACTCTTTTACTCTTAACATAATAATCATCTGACAGCCTGAATATTCCAACCACCGCAGCTTTGGCAGCACGGAAAATCCTGAAATAACATTTTCATGGAAACTAATTTGTTCGGCTCCTTATCCCAAAGAGGTGGCTGTGAAAATGTTTTCTTACGCTGGCATCTCACCATTATATGCAATTGTTCCAATTACATGCTAATATTTCTACTTTGGCTTTATTCTTATTATACTTAGAGATGGAGGAATTCAATTATTCCCTTCTGCCCAGAGCGGTTTGTAAGTCTTGGGAGGAGAATCTAAGTGAAGCTGAAAGCCTAAACGTTAAGTTCGAGTTTAAGCCTTTGAGGGTCAGGTTAAGCTTCAAGTCTTACCAGATCTTAATCTGGAATAGAGTAAATGCAATGTGGCGTAAAACGGCATCCTAGCGGTGCGTTAGCTTTCACGATTTGCCATTCAATTCATGTTTTCTTACAAGGTCTCGTGTTTGTCTTTTATTACGATTATGCAAAAACCGCTGGACGTAACCTGAAGGAAGAACGACGTACGCAACCATTCAGTTCCGATCAGTTGTGTTTATTATCGAGGATTTCATCTCTACCACCCTTCCTTAAACATCTAGAAGAGCCACAAAGCGGCGCTTCTTTACGGCGATGGTCCGACCATACCCTTGATCTACTGCAATATTATGAAATCAATCACTCCTTGAAACCCAAACTCATCATGAACTTCACCACAGTTGCCTGAAACCTGCCAACAAACGCTGCTGAAGGAATCTTCTGGCCACCCTGTACAACCAGCCATCCCGTCGGGATGGGGGGGGGGAGCTGTGAAGTCATCGGTCTCTGCTCGGGTTTCATTTCTTTGCCGTCTCGTTGCCTTTTGGCTTCGCGATCGGGACTCGCTGTAAATCACTCCGGATTAGGTCGCCATCTGCGATGCCAAAACGCAAGATGAAAATACACCGTTAATTCATAGGTATAAGATTTTACCTGAGAGCGCGGAACAAGTTGGAGCTGTTTTTACAAGCGTCTGTATTTCAGCTCACTTTGACATTTTGTTGGCTTGAGCGAGTCAAACTCTTCTGGCTTGGGCTTTCCGTGAGGGAAGTGCATCAAGTTATTGGCTTCCTTTTCCACTTTCACCTCACACACTGCTTGGCTGCGTGATGCTCTGGATAAGTGAAGAGGTGAATGTTTTATTCATTCTTAATAACCTCCATGAAATGAGTCAGTTAAGGAGGTCAAAGAGGAGGTGGGCGATGTTACCTCAGACCGCAGCACATAGAAGAATTAATGATCATCAACCACTAACGAAAGGTTCCAAAACCTTCAGACTTCCCACGTCTGAATCACTTCGGGAGTCAAAAACGGCTTCTTTTAAAACGTGTCGCCGCTGTTTTTGAGTCATAAAAATCCTTTTCTTTGCAGACGTGTCTGTAATAGCAATCAGCGCAAACCGCTGGGAAGAATCCAGCGCCGCTCCGACAGCGGCTTCGCAGCTTTCGCTTCCAGCGCACATTTCATGGTGTCAACACACAAACCTTCCCGGAACGGTGCGGAAAAACAGAAGTGGCTTCCCTCGCTCTCCAGACAAAAATAAATACCCAAAGAACCTCCTGAAGCACATTCCTGTCCCTGACATGGCCCCAACGTTTCCATCAGATGCTGAGCGAGCCGGACCATCCGGGGTGTGATGGTGTGTCCGATGGACTAATTGGGATCTTCGTCCATTTTCAGCCCATTCTTCATGGATGAAGGTCTCCAGTTTTGGAATATTCCTGCTTTAGCTGCAGTCGCCTTCTTGGAACCCCACCAGAAGTTGTCTTTGGATTCCATCCAGGTGACCCAAATGGCCTCTAAAATGGTCAAGAACTTCATCTGGAATTCTTTGAGGTCTACTTGGGATCTTTTGTCCATTCGGTGTCATCCGAGCTTCGTCTTCCTCACAGATGGAGACACTTTTTCTTCTAAGATTTCCTGATCCTTGATGGAATCCATCAGACCCTCTACAGCACGTGTGTCAAACTCAAGGCCCGGGGGCCAAATGTGGCCCGCCACATCATTTTATGTGGCCCTCGAGAGCATAAAAGGTGTCCAAAATTGCTGATGTGGCCCTTGGTGAAGATGTCTTACACCTCTGATCTAGATGGTTGGGATCTGCTGGAGCCTCTTTCTGGGCGAACGTCGTCCAACCCTGATGTAGCTCTAGGCCTGAACAGAAAGACCTCTGAGACTCTCCTGCTAAAACTCCACGAACGTTGGCTCCGAGTTTGAATTACAACTGATGCGTCGATGCGTCAATGTTGATTTTAATTTTTAGATTTGTGCGTTTTCTCGAGAACTTTCCGTCTCCACCTGTTTTCTCAGCACACCAAAGATGAACGAGGCGGCTTTAGGTTGACAGCTCAGTGTGTAATAAATGGCTGGGAGGGCTTGGGGGGGTGGGGGGGACTGGGGCTATTGTTTGAGGGGCTGGTCTGTGCACGCCTCAGGGCTGGGCATGAATACAGGGGCTTTCTGAATGACCCTGCTGTACTCTGGAGGATCTGCAGGCCAGAGAACACGGCGTAATGGATACCCACAAAAGTCTTTCTTTGCGTGTTGCTAGGTAATGTGTTGTTGTCTCGCCCTCTTAGAAGATATAAGTACTTTTCTTTCCATGGTTTGGTGACAGCTATTTTCTGCTTTGCTTTTTATATTGACATGTAATAATAGGTCATAATGTTAGATAGATATTTATAGACGAGGGCATAGGAACATGAATAAAAATCACCGCTGCTACCTGTTGATTACAGCTTCACCAATAGCAGACTGATAGCGTCAAAGAACTAAATAACTGAAATAACTTTGAATTAATTTTTAACTATTTTTTAACTAATTTTAACTAACTTACTAACTAACTAGGTTTTCAACTAAGTAACTAGGTTTTTAAACTATGTCTTGAAGTAACTCATTACGTTCTGAAACAATAGGTTTTGAATTATTATTTAACATAAACGTTGTATTTATGTTTTCATTTAATTCCATCCCGCTTCAGAGCGGTGATGTATTGTAATTGTCAGTGTTCGTGTGCTCGTCCGTTTGTTCGTTGGCCCACCAAATATCTTCGCAACCGTTGCAGATAGAAAGATGACACAAACAGCAAAGGGGATGAAAATGAGATGATGACCTTGACCTCGAGAAAACTAGGTCAAGGTCAGATTTCAACTTTTGTACACTCAGGAACCGGAAAAGATAGAAAGACGAGGGAGAAGGCCAGTGTAGGTAGATCAAAGCTAGTGCTTTGATCTACCTATGCACTAGCTTTGATCTGTGGTCAAAGCTAGTGCACAGCTTTGACCTACCCTGAAAGGTCAAAGCTATGCACTAGCTTTGATCTATGGTCAAAGCTAGTGCATAGCTTTGACCTACCCTGAAAGGTCAAAGTTATGCACTTGTCAGGTACTACTTTCAGGGTACCCTGACCTACCCTTTGCGGGATGTTGCAGTCTCTGACTGCCTTGGTTCTTGTTATTATTTACATTTAATTTAATGTTTACATTTAATGTTTATGTTTACAATGTTTATGTTTACACTGTACGTTTGCACTTTTACACCAATCCTGCTTTACGTGCCTTCAGTTGCCTCTTGGGGACAAATAAAAAGCTTTGTGAATTTGAATTTGAGAGAGTCGAGATTAGCATGTCTGTAGGGGGGTGGGGGGGTGGGGGGTTGTGACTCTGCGCCGAATTGAGAAGCGATTAGCCGATGGCAGCTAGCATTAGCTTTCAGCAATAAGCTCCGACCCGTGGAGGGCCGTCGAAATGAAGACGTCGCTCGTGATTTCAGGCGTCTATCCAGAAGAGCAGCTCCAGATGCACGTCTGCAGGATGAATAGACCCAGTGTGAACGGCCTGTGTGAGGTCTGGTAACCGTGTATTATATCAGTCCATATGTTTCCCCACCATCAGCAGCGTATAGACATATTCATGGACATTTATTGCACTTGTCTGCGCTGATTGCAGCGTTTACAAAACCGGCGCAGGGTTTACATTGTAGTCTTTGGCTTCACACCAGGTCTCCTGTACTTGGCGTTAACCCATAAACCTGTCCCTTCCTCCCTTCAGGCGCTCTCTGCGCTGCAAACACACATTTTCACACACGACTCCAGGCAGCTAATTAAGTTAGAAAGCTTCATTTTTATGAGTTGTGTGTAATAAATATCTATCCATGATGGTTAGGGTCAACGCAAAATCACTGGAATGAAACTGGACAAATAATCTTTGGAGACTCGAGCACACCATGTCGACACCGTTGGCTCTTAATTGTGGGGGGAGGCTCGCCTATCTTCCCTCCGGCCTGTTTCTGCTGTTTGATGCGAAATGCAGTTTGATGATATCGTATGAATTTAATTCAGACGCTTTTTTTTTGACATCTGCTTCGTCAAACTGACTCAATCTGCTGCCGTCTTGTCAGTAAGACAACAAAGACAATTCAGATGATTGTTTCTTTTAAAAAAAATAAAATCTACATATTGGCAGAAACAGCCTCAGCCTGTTAATTCAGAGCGTAATATCGGCGCTCTTTGCACGTCCAAAGTAAACAGGCTGGGAGTTTTTTATTGGACCATTACCTCAAGTTTTTCTCTTTTTTTTTTTCACGCTACAAATTTTTCTTTAAAACCAGAGCTGCTGTGGTTTAGCAGGAAAGGAATACGCAGTCCTTTCCATTATAACTACAACAGATTCCTTATTATTGGCTTGAAATGAATTGGGCACTGTGGGCCGATGGAATGAATGGAGCTTTGATAGGTTTAACTCAACACGAGGTCCTGGTCAAGCCAATGATGATTCTCTTGGAACCGGACCAAGAATGAAGTTTTTTGGCGTCCGGAGATAGAATGAGAAGAACGAAAGAGACAATAACAGGAAACACACCTGAAAGGTGGAAGAGCATGGGAATTATGGGAAAATCACACCCTGATGGCAGAGAGAAGAAACCAAACACTTGCGGAACAAGGACATTCATTACCTATACTGCATCCGGCCAGCAGGGGAGCTGTTGAGTTGTTTTGCCATCTAGGGTTAAATATTTATTATTCCGATCCAAATTCAACGGCGATCTTCGTATAGATCAGAAACCCCAATCAGGACTTCCTGTCTTGTTGCATCGCCAATGCCATCGGGTTGGTCGGCACGCGTGTTCGCACTTTTAGACCGTCATGTCCCGCGGCTGAACCCCGCTATAATTGAGCGTATAGCAGGACCTGAAACAACTTGTGTATTTATGTCTTGTTTTAATTTGACATGTAGTCATTAAATGTCTTGAAACATTGTCTTTTACTCTAGAAACGACAAAAGCAGTACTTTGGGGTTGTGTTTTCGGACAGTTGTGTGTTTACTTACGTGATTACAGATACCGTAGTTAAATTTAGAGGTGGCGCGGTGAAGGCCGGAGTCACGTAGGAGGACAGTCTGTAGCCTTTTTGCCTTCACCTCCATATTTTTTTCTTCCTCGGATGATTCAGAACATAAATGCTGAACCGGACTGAGACTCAAGCAGCGATACAGTTGAGGAATGCGTTGTGTTTAACATGTGTACCGCAGAACGGTCGGCGGTTTTTAGCTATGTTTTTATAGAGATTTGGGTCATAAAGCAAAGTCTCTGGAGCTGCCTTGACAGGAAACATCTAACCATCAAGCCGTTCTCACCCCATTCATGAAGCGATGCTATACATGCCAGACCATTAACTCGGACTGTTAGGCCTCGCCGAGGGCTATGAGCAATGGCAGGCCTGACCAATATCCACTGCAGGTCCACCCAAGATAAAGACATGTAATTACCGGACACTCCTGACAGCACAGGGTCAGCACAGGTCCAATTTAAGGTCCCTCACAGCCCAGAACAGTAGCAATTGTAGCTCATCTCAATTTAGCCTCAGACAACCGAGAACAGCGTTCACGAAGTAAAGCTGTCATCATGTTTGCTGATATTTTTTTTAATCTCCAACTTTTCTCCAAGACGTTTAACGGTGCACCTATTCTGACAAAGGCTGTTGTCAGTGATGGAGGGGAGACCAGTGCTCCCATTGATTGGCCGCTGCTGGTCCAGATGGTGGGTAACCTGACAAATAGGGGTCACTGGAAGTCAGGAGGTCAGCTGCAGGGTAGCTGGACAATGTGGGTGGTAAATGTGTCTGATACAGGCTGGTGTTACAAGATGGGGCAGCTTGGGTTTTTTGTTTTTTGCGATTGCATTTCAGATCGTGGATATTTTTGATTATCGCTACTGTCACAGAAAGTAAAAGCTTCATTATCATTTATCTTTCACACCATAAGAACATCCAAAACACTGGTTTGCTTCCCAAGAACTCGGAAACCAAATTTATCCCGGTTCAGACTTCATTAAATAAAAATAGCCTTGTCAAGTCATCAAAACCATGCTAAATTGTTACCAACCAACCAACCAACCAACCAACCAACCAACCACTGTAGGGTTTAGGAACACACCAAATTGAGGTAGTAGTTAAATATCAGCTCCTTCGCCGACTGGGTTTTCCCCTCCGTCTTCCTCCAGTGACCTTTCACCATTTCTCTCACTTAATCCAAATAATCCACGCTGTATTATCTGGTGGCCACTGTGCATTAGCTAAAGCTAAATGTTTTTGAGTATGAATACAGCCTTTTATCATCCTCTTCATGTGGTTTGCACAAGATGCTTTTAGCGACGGCTTTCAGCCTCAGACAGCAGCACTTCTTTTTCCATTTATACTCTTGTCTCAAGCATGTCCTGCTCTCCGCCGGGCTCTGGAGGCCCATTTAGGTCGGCTTGTGCAAACAGACGCTATCAGCCGTATGAAATGTTTTGTCTAGGCTCCATTAGCCGCGGCGCATCGCCGCTTCAAGATGCGGCACGTCCCAGCCTGAAAAACACTGAAGTATGCAGGAGGGGTCGACTCGGATGCGGATGTCATTTTGATCGACCTGCAAAATGATGACCGAGCTTCGGTCCGGCGACTCCTGTGAAGGAGTTTTACAAACACGACACATTCTCGACAAACATTGACCTCCTGCCAGCTTGTGCGGCACTTCACGGAGAGCCTGAGGTGGAGACGTACGTATATTTCACGGTGATGGACGGCAGCTGTTGCAGGAATGTCAGCGTTAAAACCTGAGGCGCTTGACACTGAGGTCAGATACTAATCTGATCTTTTTATCTCTTTACTTCATAAATATATGCTTACATCTTTACGCCATATTATTCTGAACTTTATCACAGTATGAATACCTCGGACTAACATGCAGATTAAATCCTTGATTTCACTTTGGTTGCAATTTTTGCTTTTGTGATGTCATTTCTTTGCCTAAAGTATTTCCAACGTCTTCCTTAATTTTCTCCTTCCGTGTTCGTTGGCAGAATGATTTGGGATTACTTCCTTCAATAATATCTGCCGGATATCTTATACAGGTAGTCGTCGACTTACGACCTATGCAACTTACGACCGATCGACTTTACGACCACAATGTCCGGGTAACGCGGGCATTCCCTCCAGCCACAGTACTAACGCTCTGAGGCTCCCGCGCTCTCTCCAGTCCCCACGGCGCACACACGCTGTTCAGTCACACTGAGATCAGCAGCCCAGCCCACTACTGATGGGCTGGGCTGCTTAGGAGGCTGTGACGGAGAAATGTATGAATGACGTATGGAAAAACTGTCAAGCGTTACGTGAACTCTTCTGCTGGATTTGAAAGTGACGAAGAACTTGATCAGATTCGAGAGAAAATAGTGAAACTGGCAAAAAAACTCTCCTTGGAGAACTCACGAATGATCGCGCTGTAAGAAGAACTGATCGCGCTGGAAGAAGAAAGAGTGGAAGAAGAAGAGAGAAGAGAAGCAGAGAAAGAAGAGGAGGAAACAGAAAAAATGTTCACCACCAAAGGCTTGTCAGAAGGCTTTTCCCTGTTAAATAAACTCTGTGCACACTTTGAAGAAATGGACATAGAACATAGAAACATTTGCAAGGATTGAACGGATGGCAAACGACGCTTTCCGTCCATATCGTGAAATTTATGAGGAGAAAAAGAAACGAACAATTCAGACAAAGCTCACAATGATTATGAAAAGATGGTCTCCCGCTCCCCCCAACCCACACGCTGCCCCAGCTGACGATCCGGACGACCCCCAGCCAAGAACCAGCGCTGCTGGATTTTATTTTTACTTAAGAGTCGATTTACGACCAAGTCGAGTTACGACCGATCTGTCGGTCCCAATCGCGGTCGTAAGTCGACGACTACCTGTACCTCAACCTGCAACACCGTTTGCAAGAATGCACGGTCGATGAAATAAACCATTTTATTCATTGATTAATCTTTTCAATATCAAACCAATCAGCTCTAGTCCTCGTTATGATGAGGAGTAAACCCTGGATTGTAGTTGTAGATGTTGTTCTTCTCTCAGTGGAGGTGAAGAACCTTCATCTACGCAGAGATGAAGCCTTTGGAGCTCCATCCGTCTTCATGAAATTGTTAACCTCCTCTGGCCAACAGGAGCATTGTGGGAAGGTTTTCCCTAGATGTTTGCAGCTCCTCGTTGTTTCATGACGGCACAGGTTGGCATTAAGTATTATTAACCACTTCCTGTCAGCGGTAAACAGCTGACGTCACCCGGCCAGGGTGGCCGGAGTTCATTAGTCATCTGTTAAGTCTGACTTGTTGAGTCTGATTTGTTGAGTCTGACCACAACTTGGATCAGATCATTTAATACCAGAGTTGGATCAGGCTTACGCCGCAGAGCATGTAGAGAAGAAGATAAGGGAAGGACAAAGATGGCCAGCGGGTGGTCATTTTCTTCCTCAGTGAGTCTTATGAAGTTTTCGTGCTGTAAATGGAAACTGGTTCACTGGTTGCCCTTCTTTCGACCTCTATTTGTAGATATGGACCATTCCAGACCAGGAATGCCCAGTTAGACTAGAAGTTCAGACATTCACAAATGGGTTCTGTGTATAAATGACAGCGACTTCTGGAGCAGAGTTCCTAGACTGTGGTAAATCTCTGTGTAAATCCCATCATGGCCGCTGCAGCATCGGCACCAGTAGATAGCATCAGTGTGTTCAGCTGGCCGGTTCACATGATGATCAGCAGTTTGGAGTATTAACCATTGAATGTCTTCATTGACCGCCTGGATCATACCCAGCTGCCCCTGGGATCAGAGGAGAATTCACCCGTTTAACAGTTGTGCCTCCAACGGGGTGAGATCCGTCTAGAAGGACCGAGCAGAACCGGCTCGCGCTGAAAACACTGAAACCATATCTGCCTGGGATGAAGGACCAAAATAAACGCGGGCCTGGCTGCAGTTGTTCACGCTAAGATCATGCTGGGGAGAATGTGGCGTTGGTTTGAGTCCCTGTCGGTTAGGTGGGTCTGTTTGCTCGTAGCTTGATGCTAATGATCATCTGTCATCAAGTCTTTGGGAATTATTTTATTCTTAAGCAAATTCAGAGGGAGGCCTTTGGAACGGATGAGGTTGGAACCTCTGTCCAACCACACCGGAACTACACCAGAACCAGACTGGAACCACACCACAACCAGACTGGAACCACAACGGAACCACAACGGAACGATACGAGACTACACTGGAACCACACCAAAACCAGACTGGAACCACACCGGAACCAGACTGGAACCACACCGGAACCTGACTGGAACCAGACTGGAAACTTACAGAAACCAGACTATAACCACACTGGAATCAGACTAGAAACACACCAGAACTAGACTGGAACCAGATTAGAACCAGACTGCAACCAGACTGGAATCTGACTGGAATCTGACTGGAACCACCACAGCGGAGCCTCAAGTTCAGTCTACGTTCCTGTCGGTCACTCAGAGATGCGACACGAGACACGATCATGGACCGACTCGACCACGATCAGCCTCACGGATTAATCCAGCGGTCAAAGCGAATCGGTGCCGTTTTGGTTTTACATGCCAAAGTCGACAAGTTGCTTCCCAGTTCCTGTTATGCCTTCATGGTCATTCCTCTTTTGTAGTTGCCGTTGACCTTTGAACTCCCATCAGCACACCTTTAGCACATGTGCTGGACAGTTTGTGTCAGCGGGATGCAAGAGGGTAGGCTTTTGTGGGTCGAAGAAGCAACAAAGGTCCCGCCTACCAGTCTGATGATGATGTCCATGACGGACTCCTACATTTTGACTATTTTCCTTCGTGTCTTTCGCTCTACTGAGTGTCTCCTGATGCTTCACATAAACTACAGTAACCATAAAAGTAAGCTAACGCTCACCGCCGATGTTCCTTTAGTGTCCGCAGGGTAGAAATCCATCCCTGGAAAGATCTCTTCAACCATCTGAGTAACTTAGTAACATGCAGGAAAACCCCACATTGCAGTAGATTGTAGAGTAAATCAAAGAGACTCTCATTCATGCAGTTTTGTACAGTTTGCACGAGAGGAGCTGCAGGTATCTGCCTTGAAAAATGTCAGGACAACATCTAAATCCTTTGTCTGCTCGACCGATGGGAATCTGCGGAGTTCGTTTCGCAGGGTCCCACGACTAAAGAGAACTCGCGTCTCTTTGTCGGCGTGGGATCGCAGCCACGGCAATCGCTTTGTCGCGGTTGTTGTCGCACCGACTTCCCTCCCTCGTGAGGCTTCATTTTGGAGTTGGTCTTCTTCCCAGGATGGTGTCTGGCGCTGCGTTCACGCTCATTCAGGCAAAAGCATTTGGCATCAATCATACAGGTGCATGTTGTGTCTACCCCGTCCCACGGCGAGAAGTGTCAGTTTCCTGACAGGAGGAACAATGTGACAAAACAGCGGGGAGATTGGCATCCATCTCACCCCTCCAGGCGCTCTGCTTGACGCTGTACTCGTCACCGGATGCTTTAAATTCTTCTCCCTAGAAGAACTGTCTCGCACAATCTTCCTCCAAAAGCTTGTTCTGACTGGAAGACTTTTGGAGTGCTGCGATTTTGGTTTTTTGGGGGTTTTTTTTTGTCATGTGGGTATATTCTGAAGTAGGAGAAAGAAAGACTGTGTGAGGATACCATTCAGGGAAGAGTAAAGTAATAGTTTGTGATTTTGTTTTGGAGTCAAAGTCACTGAACAAATAGCGAGAGCTTTAAGTTTATTCCTCTCTTTTCTCCTGAAGCTAGGGTTTTTTTTTTGTCTTCCTCTCTCTTGCTGTCAAATAATACTCAGTAATCTGAAGATTTCTTCTCGCTACTACCCGACCTGCCGACAAAGTCAGATCAAGCAGATGGCAAGTACTTCACATAAAGGGCATGTAATTAAATCTGAGGTGCAGGTGCCCCATGGAGGCCGGGTCTCCAGCGAAAACTGACACCCCGTCTTCAAATGTGAGACGAAACTGGAGCTCCAATAGAGCCCTGACAATGGACCGGCTTCGGCTTCGCTCTCTCTGGACTCTCTCTCTGAATATTTCAGCTTCTACATTTTAACTTTCCTCTTTTTACTGGTGCTGATTTGTGAAATATAGATGTGAGACGCTTCCGTTTGCCGTTTTACAGTTAAAAGGGATTTAAGTCTGGAGAGAGAAACGCTTGATGGCACCAGACTGAAGGACGATGCTTTGCCAAAGTAAAGAGTTCAAACTAAAGTGTTTAGGGTTCCGGTGAAGGCAGGTAAGGGAGGGATGAAGCCCTGTTCAGACTGACAGCAGCACTGCCTCCAAACTCTGTTTGAGTCTCGTTGGGTTTTTGGCTCAGTTGGAATCTTAATGTTCTGGGAAATAAACAGAATTGTCAGGCGAGAAAAAGAAGAAAAAATGAACTTAGCTCAACTTTCCAACCCCACGATCTCAAACCTGTCGTGACAGAATGAGAAATCCAAAATGAGATTCCTTTGCAGGGACCACGGTCCCAACCGGACCGCATGTCCTGAGAGAGATCAGGGGTAAGGTGGAGCACACGCCAAGCAGAATGATGTAACGTCACAGTTTGGTTCTGCTGTTTAACCATTCAGACAGAAAACGCTGGCCGCCACGGCAACCACATCATCACCTTACAGCGGTAAACCCTGGCAAACTGTCGCTAAGAACCCCCCAAGCCCATCAACGACTCAGTAACAGGGCCTTGAGCGAAACAACACCATAAGCTGGGACGAGACCAGCCACCGCCAGAACTGAAGAAGCCACTTGGATGAGAGGCGAAAAGTCTTCAAGAGACTTTCTTAACGTCCAGTGGATTGATTTTAACAGCCTTGGATAACCATGATCTTGTTAGACAGACATCAGCGTGATGATGTCAGCAGGTAACAACACCCACAATAATCGCTTGTTGGTTCTGTAACCTCTGCTGAAACGCCCTGGCGTCGTCCTCGCAGCAGCTTCCATGCCAACGATCTCTAATGAATTCATTTCTCTTTCACACTGCCCGTCATTATGAGTCTCTCAGGCGCCCCCCCCCCCCACCCCCCTCCCTCGCCATTCTCCGTCAGGCCCTTCAGAGGGGAGAACCTCGGGCTTTGGTCCTTCTGTCCACAGATTTAGCAAAAGACACATATGCCTCATTGTGCAGACCTGCCTCCATTCACTCCAACCTTGAGAGTAACCCCTTGGCTGCTCGCTGCCATTGGAAGCCAACCAATTAGAATCAATTGGCGGTATTCTCTGGGGTGATTAGCATACATGCTCCACTCGCGGAGCGTTGACAGTTATTGAAGTTGTCCGTTTTTCGGAGCGCCGTCTGCATGGCTGCTTCGTCACCTTGCTTACCGCGGGTGATAATAATGAGGACTAATGAGCTGGTTTGAAATGGGGAAATGTAAGAAAACGCCATCGATGTATGTCACGAACGTGTGTTTTAAGAAAGATTTCCTCTCGGCCAGGAGGTTACAGACGGTTGGAGAATGAATATTTTCCACGGTTCATTTGTAAAAACCTGGAGAAGGAGAAAGAAAAGAAAAGAGTCAACGCCTTCAGGAAACGGAAAATCCTGCATCGGTAAAATTATATATATATACTGTACGTAAAAATAGAAGTAAGATCTCGTAGAACGATAAAATTACATTTATTTGCAGATGATGTGATGCATAGAGAGTTTATAGCATACAATCTAAATATACATCATTTAAAAACAAGCTTACCTTACATTTCAATGTGACATGATAAAATGTACAATATGCATTTTTTAAAATGGTTATAGCACACAATCACTAATGACACGCTGCAGTTATATTATATTATATTATATTGTATTATATTATATTATATTATATTATATTATATTGTATTATATTATATTATATTATATTATATTATATTATATTATATTATATTATATACGTATATTATACATTCATTCACTCACTCTTCCACACTATACGCAGTGTTTTTTTTCTGGTGGTGAACATCTTAATATCTCAAATGGATTTTAAAAAAGAATTTTAAATGAATTTTAAAAGGTGTGACTGGATTTTGAACTAAAAAAAAAAAATTCCCCCCCCCAACATATCCAAGTATGAACGATACTGATTTGAGTCCAAACCCTGCTTTTAATTTGAAATAAAAACAGGTTTTATAGTCCGATCATCCTCTTTGCCTTTATTTTCTCAAACAGTTTCATTCTAAAGGGAATGAAATATCCAGTAAATGGATGAATGACATAAAACCCCCAAATTGTTATGAAGTGGGGGAAAGCCATAGAAACAATAGGTGGCTAATTAAACGACAATATGAGTCAATAACAAGCTGATCAGGTGGATACGGAGCCCCCGGCTCGTGGCTCTGCGCTGCCTGATAATGTGGATCCAGTGGCCTCTGGCATGAATGCAGGCATAATGAATCCCAGCCCCCCCTGAGAATAAGTACCATGGATGTTTTCCAGCTGATCTTCATTAGCCGCCATCCAGCTGAAACATCTGTCGCCGGAGCGCTTTGGCTCGCTCCCGTGGCAATTAGTGAGCGGCCCTGCAACAGGTTCCTGCCGGGGAGATAAACAGGAAGCCGGCGAGGGGCCCCGACGGTCGCAGACGCCACGCAGCACGAGACTGTAAATATGACTTCATGTCGCAGGCACTATTCCTGATTCCTGCACACACACACACACACACACACACACACACACACACACACACACACACACACACACACACACACACACACACACACACACACACACCTGTTTATTTACAGGCTCGTGCGTCAGGTTTTCCATAATTGAAAAATAAAGGTAAAGGTGACAACAGGAGGAGAATAAACGACGAGAAACTCGTCATCACTTGTTGCCCCGCCCTCTTCACCTTTAACAGGACCAAACAAAACAAACAAACAAACAAACAAACAAACAAACAAACAAACAAACAAACAAACAAACAAACAAACATCCCTAAACGATACAAACCGAGGGTCACGTCAGCATAATGGCTGTCCACAATGTTACTTGTAAATGTAACTCAATGTAATGTAAAATAAATGTAGTTATTCCTCAATGTTAAATAACTTAAGTAAGTAAATGTAAATAATATATTTAAATAATATTTAAATATTTTAAATAAGTAAAAGTAAATTTATTACTAATTTAAGTTACAAATATTACAGTTTATTTGTCTGCTATAACATAAAATCCTATAATTAAACGTTTTGTTAATGTTAACATATTTTTAAATACTGCATTGTGGGAAATGTAGTTTTTGCCCAAAGCACACTTTCGACCTATTTATTTTTAGGCCGTTTATGCTCTCGTGGGCCACTTAAAATGATGTGGAGGGCCATATTTGCCCCCCCCCCCCCCCCCGGGCCATGACTTTGACAGATGTGCTATAAACTAACCCGTTTCCACCCCTTCCACCCCACACAGGACCACACCCACCCCCCCTCCTGTAAGATAAACAGTGCAGGATGATGGGCGATCCTTCTGGAGATGCCTTCAGAACGGAGAGACAAAAAGCAAAAACACAAAAAATGCCAGGCGGGTTGAGCGACGGCGGACGCTCGACATGACCTCCTCCTCTTCCTCCTCCTCCTCTTCCTCCTCTTCGCTAAATAAGCAGCTGTGGAATCTGGAAGACAAAATCTCAACTCTTCCCCAACGCCGTCATTCTGCAATCTGCCTGATAAATCAGCAGAGGAGTAAACAAGTCGACACCGGCGAAAAACGAAATTACCATCGGCAGCCGTCGCCCAGATTCAGATTATCTCGACATGTTCCATTCGGAGAGAGAGAGAGAGAGAGAGAGAGGAGGATTGTGGGTATCGGGTGCGACCTCCATCAAACGTCTGAAAGTCAAAATAAATGAGGCTGAAACTTTTTAATTTTTATTTTTTTTGTCCCCCCCAAAATGTCACAGTTTGGGGGTTGGAGAAATGTGACTGAAGGTCGAGGATCGAATTTAATTCTAGAAAATTTAGCATTTGGAATTAAAGTATCCTGTGCACACACACACACACACACACACACACATGCACACACACACACACACACACACACACACACACACTGAGGAGCGATACACACCCTTGAATCTTTCTGCTAAATTCCCCCTGCAAAGAGAATTCCATGAGTCAGGGAGTGAATGAATGCGTCCCTATATGCCCCCCCCCCCCCACTTCCTGTCTGTGTTACACTTCCTGTGTGTGACCTCCTCGTCTCCTGTGTGTGACCTCCTCGTCTCTGGATCCTCCTTCGCTCCAGGAGGAACACATTTATTTAGGTTCTCCTAAAACGCACCGGACAGATTTACGCCAGGAATCCGAAGGGATCAGCGGAGGGGAATTACAGAGCGACACACACACACACACACACACACACATGCGTGTGTGTGTAACGCTTAACGCACAACACACACATTCACACGTACAGGAAGCATTAAACCACAAGTGCCTGCACAGATACACACGTACATGTTTACACAAACTCACAAACACACGGAGGAAAAGCCGTCGACACAAGATGAGCATTCACGCGTGCAGGAAGCGGTCGACCACATGCTGTGTGTGTGTACACACACACACACACACACACACACACACACACACACACACACACACACACACACACACACACACACTGTGTCAGGCCACTTGTCTTCATCAGGCCTCATCAACAAATCTGACTTCTGGTGTTTCCTTCCTGAACTTCACCACAAACATTAGCGTCCTGCTAACGTGGCGGCTAATGGATTGTAAAGCCATGTGAAGGGGGGGGGGGGGTCAAAAGGTCAGTTCACCTCGAATTGAAGTCATTATAGCCTCCCACCTGTGGATGGTGGTGTTTTTTAGGTTGTTTTTTTTTAGTCTGGTAAACGATTCTGGAAATCAACGTGAAATCAACGACAAACAAAAAAACAAACAAAAACAATCAAACAAACAAAAACAAATAAACAAACAAGACAAAAACACAATTTACTTGTAGAGTTTTTACTTTTTCATCCCAGTGTCATGAAATGATAACATTTTCATTCCAAAGCCAAAATGTTATCATTTTAGCCCCAAAGCTAAACATACTAGCATGTTTAGCCTCAATGTTTAGCCTCAAAAGCTAAACATGCTAGCATGTTTAGTCTCAAAGCTAAACATGCTAGCATGTTTAGCCTCAAAGCTAAACATGCAACGACAAACAAGTGTGGACTCTGATGATGTCATCACATGTGCAACAAAGTGTGTTTTATATGTATGTATGTATTTATATAATTCCGCTCACAACAACAACGACAACCAGGAAATCCATATAAGGAAGTTTTATCAGCTAATATTGGCTTTACAATATAATTACAACTTTGTGCTAATTGAAGGTTTTTATAAATGCAAAATACCAAACAGGTTCAAACTCATATAATTAGATAAAACAAGGATGAATTATAGGATGTTATTCACAAAAAAACGTTAAAATATTCTCAAATTAAAAGTTACAAATAAATGTAAATATTCTGAAAAAAAAACAAAGGAAAAATTATAAATATTATTATAAATGGAATCAAAAAGGGGCGGGGCTATGACAAAGGGGTGTGTCTGGGGTGTGTCTGCAGGGGCTAGGGGGTGTGGCTAAGTGAATTACTATAGGTTGGTGTTTTTTGCAGTTCATCACTAAAAGCGATTTTAATTTTAATAATCAGTGATAGTTTTTAACGTTAAATTGAATAAAAACAGAAGGATAAAGCTGGATTTTTTTTTTTTTTTTTAAAAACATTTTCTTTTCTTCCATTTCTTTAAATTTAAAAAAAAAAAATCTTCTCCATATCTTCTGCCGTGAAGAAACTTCACCCAACACTCATTCAGGAACAGGACGTTAGCTGTAAATACAAAAGACACAACATGCCGTCACAGGATACAGAAACAACAGGGACGTGTGCACACACACACAGACACACAGACACACAGACACACACACACACACACACACACACACACACACACACACACACACACACACTGGAGGGAAAGCCCAGAGGAGGATGAGGAGATTATCAACCACGGCGCTGACAGCTCCTGCTGATGTGTGACCACAAACCAAACAACCATCCATCTCCTCGCTGCAGGACGGAGGAGGACGCTGAGGAGTTTTACATGTGAGGGTCTAAACACACACACACACACACACACGCACGCACGCACGCACGCGCACACACACACACACACACACACACACACACACACACACACACACACACACACACACACACACACACACACACACACACACACTACTCTGGGAAAACTTAAGTGGAGTTATTTGTTAGAAAAAAGCTGCAGGTTTTACTGGAAGCAGACTGTGTGTGTGTGTGTGTGTGTGTGTGTGTGTGTGTGTGTGTGTGTGTGTGTGTGTGTGTGTGTGTGTGTGTGTTTCAGGGTATTAGATCAGACCTAGCCTTTAAGCTGCCTTTACAATCTGAAGGTTCATGTTTGCTTGTGTTTAAGGGGATTTGGGAAAATCCTGACCGTCATTGAACTACACGTGTTCCCACCCGGCACACGCGTGACGATTCAAGTCACCACCATTTATTTCACGTCTTCTCTCCATCGCTTCCCTCCTGTCACCTGTGTCACCTGTGCCTCACCACCTTTGTCCTCTTTAATTAAATGCGCCTCTGCTTCCGTTTTGACCCATGTGACCTTTTTTAAAAAAATCTTTTTATTCCCGTTTTATTCTTCGAAAGAAAATAATTTTGAGCGATTTTTTTTTCCTTTTATCGATTTAAATCTTTACAAAAATGTCACTTCCTGTCAGTGACCTGTGCCTCATCGCCTAACCCTCTTTTCTCACCTTGATCTTCTCTCTTTGTAAGACATATTCTGGTGTGTTGTTTGCTGATTCTTGATTCTCCTGCCGACACCTGATGAAATATTCTGTCAGGTTCAGCAAGGCGGGCGGGGGGCGGGAGGCCATGGTGGTAGTGGGCGGGGCACGATGATAGCCAATCACGTCTCTAAATCAATACATGCCCCTTTAGCGTGTGCCATATGTCAGCATGTGGTCGCATTCCTGCGTGTTTCTCGGTGTGCGTCCGGCCTCGGCAACAGACGGCCTAATATTACGATAACACGCCGAGAGGAAGGAGCCCCCCCTCAATCCCAACCCCCCCACACACACACACACACCCGACGCGTCGAAAGCTCCTCTTCAGCAAACGGCAGCTGTTCACATTTCCTGCGTATTGGATGTCGAGCGGCGGCCATCGCTCATTTGCTGAGTGCGTTATTAACAGATGGACTTTCCTCTCCGTGCTAATATTGGGGAAATGGGAGAAATGTGGACACACACACACACACACACACACACACACACACACACACGCACACACACACACACGCACACACGCACACACGCACACGCATACATGCATACACAACCCTTAAACAGCTGCTGCTGCTCCTCATGTAACGTGCGTGAGGGCATTTCTGCGTTTGGGCCAATCACGAGGCGGATGACCTCCCCCTTGACCTTGCGTCATTGAGCGAGGTGGTGGTCATGTGACCGCTCAGGAAGTCAGATTCTGTTCGTGACGTGCTGAAATGTTGTACTACCTGTGTTGTACTACCTGTGTTGTACTACCTGTGTTGTACTGCCTGTTGTACTACCTGTTTTGTACTGTCTGTTGTACTGCCTGTGTTGTACTGCCTGTGTTGTACTACCTGTGTTGTACTGCCTGTGTTGTACTGCCTGTTGTACTGCCTGTTGTACTGCCTGTGTTGTACTACCTGTGTTGTACTGCCTGTTGTACTGCCTGTGTTGTACTGCCTGTGTTGTACTGCCTGTGTTGTACTGCCTGTGTTGTACTGCCTGTGTTGTACCGCCTGTTGTACTGCCTGTGTTGTACTGCCTGTTGTACTACCTGTGTTGTACTGCCTGTTGGCCTGTGTTGTACCGCCTGTTGGCCTGTGTTGTACTGCCTGTTGTACTGCCTGTTTACCGTGGGTCTGAGAGGACTGGAATCTTCTCTGTGCTGTATAATAAAGTTGACTTTGACTGGACTCTGAATTAAACTGGCACCTTCACTGGGAACGAATGATCTCCTCTTCCTCCCTGGAACATTCCCAGGTACCCTCTCTTCTCCATTTGTCACCTGGGTATGTAAACAGGACCGAGCTCTTCCTCTTGAACGGGGCACTCGATGACGAAGACGCTGAACAGGCCGCTTCCTGTGTACGTGGAGCATCTCGCGACGGCGCGGGAACAACAGCGGCGTTTATCCCAAACGTCTCCTGCTATCCGTGAATCCATTTGTTAACTCAGCCGACCATCAAGAGAGCAACGCGTTCCGCTTCTTCCTCTTAAAACAAACAGCGGGCAGCAGAGTCAGGCGGTGGTGAAGTGTGTTGATGAAAAGGGTTTCTGGTGTCGCCGTGCCAACGTCTGGGCTCCGGCGCAACGTTTGTTTGGTTTAAGCTTTAAATCGTAATGAACGAATACTCAGGATTTACCGCCTGTAATAAAACCCATCCAGCCATCCACTGTCTGCAAGTGTTTATCCTCTCAATCTGAGGGGGCGGGGCCAAAGCCTCGACGAGTTGTCATGATCGGTTCCATCAGGTGAGTCGTGGGAGTCGTGGGGGTTGCGGTTGGGTGGGGAACCCAAATAAGGAAGCACATAATACACCTCTTCAGGGATGTCTTGTGGCCTGTTGTCATGGCGACAGCAGTGCTGGGCCCGTCTCTGTCCCGGCTCTGACACTCAGCATGCAGCGAGTCAAACGACAACAGATGCCAGGAAGAAAAATCTGATCCAGGCACTATTTGATCCGAACACGTTTTAGTATTTTAGAGTTTCACAAATAATAAACTGTTGGCGGTAAAGACATTTTTAATTGAAAATAAAATATAAATTAAATTAAAACGGATACAGCAACACCCCGAGATACGAGCCGCTCGACATACGAGTTTTTTGAAATATGAGTTGTCGCTCCGTCCACATTTTTGTTCGACTTACAAGCAAAAATCTGAGATACGATCGCTTCAGGACACCACCACCTGTTGGCGGATGGATACAACATCAGTGAGACCGGATCTCGTTCTCGTTGGTGGAGTAAAGTCGTAGCTTGTGTATTCTTGTGACTTTTGCGTTTCTTTTCATTCTTTATCATTGTTTACGTAACTTACATATAATTAATTACACACAGGTAAAGTCTGTGTTTCTATTGGTCGATAAAAATATGTTGTTTTTCATAATTTACGGGCTTTTTTACAAGGCAGGAACAGATTAAAATGATTTTAGTTGTTTTAAACGGGGAAATGAATTTGAAATATAGCTCGGTGATGGAACGGATTAAACTTGTACCTTGAGGTTCTCTTGTAGGTTTTTATCAATTAAATAAAGTTTAAAATCAATGGGATTTCTAGAAAACCCATATTTTCCCCATTTTCACAAAATAAAATATTTAAAGTTGGGGGAAAAGTTCTACTGACGTTGCGACATAAAAGCCAATCAGAAACGGAGATTGTTAAGATATCCACGCGACTCTGTATCCTCATTTAAAAACGTGGAGTTCTCACTGAACCGTTTCAAGACGGGTTAAAAGGAGAAGAGACTCGCTGGAGTTGGAAAACCAGAAGCCAGTTAAATTAAAGGAAATAAATCCAATTTCAAACCTTTTTTCCAAACACGGGTTGACTCTCCCGTCTCAGTAGCCGCCCCTTGATGGAGGCCGAGGCCGACGGGTGTGGATTTGAAGCCCGGGTAGGGAGTCAGATTGGTTGGCAGAGGAAGAGGAGGAGCGGGGAGGTGGAGATCACTCAGGTGAGTGTCGGAGTTGTAGCCGAGCTCAGAGGGAGGGAACGGGATTCATTTCCATTCTAATACCTTTTGCCTTTTAAATCCGGCCTCCCCAGAGGTGTTTTTCCAATAAAGAAATTTCCCATCACAGGATCAATCCGGCTTTTCTTCCTCAGCGTATCCCTGTGCCACAGATGGAGACCCCAATGCTCCAAAAACAAACACACACACAAACAAACTATGTTCTTTTTAAGGTTAAAAAATAATAACATCGAAATCGAAATAAGAGTCTTTCTCTCCAAAACGCATCTAGAATGTCCCCGATCCGGTTTCGTGACTTCAACTGCTCAATTCAACTTGGATTTTGATGAGTCGTTGTTTTTCTCAAGTCAATTCACTCAAGTTCAGAATCAAGTCCCAAATCCTGAAACTAGAACTCGAGTTCTAAACAAATCTTTCATCAAACGACGAAACAGAAATTTACGTTTTTGTGGACATTCAAGGCTGGAAAGCATATCAGCCTCACAGTTTTCTGTAAACAACGTTTGGATACCGAAATGCACCTGAATGCACCGTGAGGTCCCAGAAACAAAGTCATTGGTCAGTCTAGAGGTAGGATTCCATTCACCGGGAGTTGCTTCGTGAAGATTCATCGATAAAGTTGTTTTATCTACATCTCAAATAATTTTTTCAGAGTGAAAAAATGGAGAGATATTTCATGTAGAATCAACATCAGCAGACATTTCAAAGGGCTTTAACACTGCTGTCATTGAGGAAGAAACTCAGAGCAGGACCCAGACTCTTGAGGGCGGTCATCTGCCTTGACCGGTTGGTTGGGAAAGTAATACAATGGAGAAAGAGATTCTGAAAGTTCAAAAACAAAGAAATTAGTCATTTATGGAAGCTAATGGTTCATTATATTTGGGTATTCTGAAAGTTGGAGAGAAAGGACAAAAACAGACGCTGCCGTCGCCGCGGGATGGACGACTGTCAACGCCGACGGCGGACAACTTATCAGGACGAACGAGTCTCGACATCGTGAGAACACTTCAATCGACTGGAGCGCAGTGTGATGCCAGAGGCAACAACAGCCATGAGCTCAGAACCAACGCCCGACTGGACTGTCCCGCAGCGCCCCCTAGTGGCTGAGCTCCAATCTCTACAGTCGGCATTGATTTATCCATAATTGAATCAGAAAATGAATGCACTGCTAATAACACATCATTAAAGTTTACTGCCCGGTTAAATTAACTTTGCCTCACTCCGCAACCCGGCTCTATTTCGAGGGAGACCTCGAGCCCGACGGATGCCCACAATGCACGTTTATTCCATCATAAACAAGCGCGTGAGTTAATGAAAGACAGGTTGCTCTGCTGAAGACATTAAACAAGGAGGGGGGAAATGATAGGATCTGTAGCCATGAATTTTCTGGGCCTGGGAGGGAAGAACTTTATGGTGATTCTTTTCACAGACGGAGAGCTGGAGGCTCCATTAGCACCTCCTGGATTAAGTTGTGCTCGCTGACAGGAACGCTAGGTGTGGAAACGTGGAGGCGCTGTGTTGGCCCCGGTCGGAACCAACGCTATGACAATAAAAGCATCGGTTATGGCTCCTGATGTGTTACCGTTTGAACCGAAACTAAAGCAGGACGAGTTTTACGTCGCAAAAAACCCCCACCAAAAATTAGATTTTTGAGGAAACCAAACTGTTTTTTCAGGGAGAGCTCAATATGGGACAGTCAGGCCCCCATTGACAGGACAGGGTCAACCCAGTCGTCTGTAATTTACTCAGGCACAATTACTGAACTCTGATTATTTTTACATGGACGACAGACTGTAGTCTCGCAGCAGGAAAAGAAGAAGGAAGCGTCTCATGAAGATGTTTGCGTTTGCGTCTCCAACGACGGACACAAAAATGCATTTTTGCACGACTGTTGTCTGGGAAATATTTCTTTGCTGATTATTTGTACACAAACTGTATGTCATTTTCTGCACTAAAGTAAGCTAATACTCAGGTTTACATTTGAGGAGCGTTTTGCTATCGCCGCTAGCCGTGCGGGAGAGACACACAAACACCACATGGGAGCTATTTCAGGGGCACGACCAAACAAAATGAGTCTTTAATAACACTCTGCGGAGGGCCTTGTAATTGCAAATGAGCAGAGCATTTTCTAATTATAAGTGCCCGCAGGCACACACTCGTTTCGGTGCCTTCTTGCGCCTAGCGTTGCCCCCGTTAGCGAGCGGTTAAGACGTGCGGTTCAAAACCACATGAGATGCTCGCAGATTGCAGGCTGGCAAGAAGTTGTTTTGCTCGGGTTGGATTTTCAGTCAAGGTTGGTTAGCTGAGTAAACACTGTGTGAAGTGGGAAGGGCATTTGTGCAGCGACATTCTAAACAAAATCAAGGAAAGTACAAATTTCCTTCACATTTGGCACAAGTTGGAAGTCGTTTCTGGTCAGCAATTAGAGGACCTGACTGTCCACCTAATTATAACTTCCTAATTGCGGCTTGGTGTGTTCCAAGTTGGATCCCAGTTCGGAAAACAGTTCGTGTTTTCATTTCTCAGTGCATTTCCTTCCAAAAAAATCCCAGGAAGAGTTTTATGGCCATGCAATTACGCCACAAACACTTACTTTCGTGAGACCTGTTGAACTTAAAAAGCTCTGACAGGCTGGTTCAAAGTTGCAGGAGCGTTTCTGCAAAGATGGGACTCCCGGTTCTGGCTCGGGTTTTCTTCATTGATTCACATCATGGTTGGGTCAAACTGCGCTCGCCTTGCTCAGGCGTCAAATCCGTCACGTAAACACAGAACTTCCTGACACGTGCAACTCGCCCCCGCCCACACGAGCCACCCCCTGCGTCCTGCGGAGCGCCGGTGCTGCTTCTGGATGGGGTGATGGATGGCGTTTGGTAGGCAGTCAGACAGACAGACAGGCAGCGTCTTCTCAGACAGTCGTTAACTTACGTTCCGCCCGAGACCCCGGCCTCGTAAATTAGTGCCGTTTAGCAAAGCGGGGGCCTTCAGGCAGGGGCTGACGGACTCAGCAGGAGGCCCGAAAGATTCACCTTCCTCAGTTTTCATTTTACTGACTTCCTGTTTTATGAGGACTTTTCTGTCTTCCTCTTCTTTCTCTATTACTTTATTTATTTTATTTTTGTCATTGATATCAAATATTGTTGTTGTTGTTTTTTTTGTTTTTTTCATATCTCCTCATCTTCAATCCAACGTGATGGAAACGCAGACAAGGAGAGAAATTTATTGAAGGAACAAAAAAGATGATTTTAGGATCAATAAGGATAGACATAATGAAACTGAAACTTCAACTCAACTTCATATGGTGATGATCATGATGATGATGATGATCCCAACAACCATAGTATCACAGTTCGAAAGTGAATAAAACAGAATTGTTCGTATTGTAGCTCAGTGATACCCCCTAGTGGTGTTCAAGTGATACTACATATCCAACGAGCTCCCTGCTCACTGCTGCTGCTCGTAAATCAGAGACTTTTAAAATGTTTTACAGTACAAGGCCTTATTAACACTATATCTACTTCATTTGTTATTGATTTGGACAAAATGAGTATAGTTTGATTAGATGTTGTCAAACTAAATAACCAAATAATTCATTCTTGAGTGAAAACGACATTAAAAAAAATAAAGTGTGTGATTAACCTTGCCAAAACCCAAACCATAGCTGAAACCAAATGAAATGGAACCGGATTCCAGGACTAGGCTGAACCTAAACACTGAGACTAACCCTAAGCTCCCTCCCTCAGATATTAATTATATATTAAAGACAACAGATACGTTTTCAGTTTGGATTTAAAGATTGCTACGGATTCAGACAGTCTAATATCAATGGGGAGATTATTCCAGAGGAAAGGAGCTCCATGAGAGAAGGCCCTCTGGCCAGCCGATTTCTTTTTTACTCAGGGAACACAGGAGACCTGTATTCTGAGAGCGCAGAGCCCTCATCGGAGTGTACGGTTTAAGTAGATCAGACATGTAGGAGGGAGCATGGACAACCTTCACAAAATGAAACAGGGAAAGAATGATCTCAAACCGACTCACATCTACGGCGATCAGTTGCCCTCCAAATGAAAGGAGGCATCAATATACCCCAGACCGCACAACTGGCCGCTGGATTTCTTCAGCTAAACTCGTGACAGATTATTAGGGACTGAGGGTCACTTGCTTTTCACAAACAAACAAACAAACAAACAACAAACAAACAAACAAAAAGAGGCCTGCTTAAGCACACCCACAGTGATGTACGTCCTCACTGTAGCATTTGAAAACCCTACTTTAAATACAGATGGGGTGAACAGAGAGACTACAATACCATCTAGTGGGGACCTCCAAGAACTACACATGTGATCTCCACAAAGTCCCAGAAGGTCTGTGCAGGAAAGAGCTTCGTTTCATTCCTAACAACATCTTAACTGGTCTTTATGTACTAAAATACAGTGAAGGTGTTTAGCTTCTGCACATAAAAACATTTCCCCGAACTCAGATTTAAACAACAAATCCGATCGCAATTATTGATAAGTTTGGTTAAGTTGCTGCACATCAACCAAAGAACTCAAATGTAGACTCGTCCTAAACAATGAAAAATAACTTAAATGATGCTTTTAGCGCTTTATGACAATGGAGCTAGCATCTGAACAACTTACCCACAGCGCGCCAGCTTCTCTCTGCTACAAATTACCCACAGTGCACCTGCTGTATTCAAAATAAAAGTCCAAGCAGTCACAACACCAGATGCACAGTTAACAAAATACACAGTTAACAAAATACACAGTAAACAAAATACACAGTTAACAAAATACACTGTTAACAAAATACACAGTTAACTGCATACCTGTTTATGTTTACACTGTTTATGTTTCCACCTTTTCTTTACACTGTTTACACTGTTCATAACAACACACATAATGCTGCCACAACATGAAGCCTTTATGATGGATTTCTTTATAGTTTTACAATTTCTGTTTTTTAATTAGCTCATTGTACATACCTGTTCATGTTGTACATTTCTGCTTATTGTATATTTTACTCTTAGTGTTTTTTTTAATGTAGCCACAAAAGGACACAAGCCAGGGTCTTGTTGTGTCGGTCCCAAGCCCGGATAAATACAGAGGGTTGGGTCAGGAAGGGCATCCAACTTAAATCTTTTGCCAAATCAAACATGTGAATCAAACCTATGACTTCCATACCGGATCGGTTGAGGCCCGGATTAACAACGACCACCATCGGTACTGTTGACCTACAGGGCGCCAGTGGAAATTGGATTACTGTTGGTCAAAGAAGGAGAGGAGGAAAGTGTGTTCATAGGAGAGAGAAGAGAAACGCCAAGAGTATAGGACTAAGAGTAGGGACGTTGAATGTTGGAACTATGACAGGAAAAGGTAGAGAGTTGGTTGACATGATGCAGAGGAGGAAGGTAGACATACTGTGTGTCCAGGAGACCAGGTGGAAAGGTAGCAAGGCTAGAAGTTTAGGAGCAGGGTTCAAGTTGTTCTATCATGGTGTAGATGGGAAGAGAAATGGAGGAGGAGTTAGCTTGAAGGAGGAGTTTGTTAGGAATGTCCTGGAGGTAAAAAGAGTGTTGGATAGAGTGATGAGTCTGAAGCTAGAAATAGAAGGTGTGATGTTAAATGTTGTTAGTGGGTATGCTCTACAGGTAGGATGTGAGCTGGAGGAGAAGGAGAAATTCTGGTCGGACCTTGATGAAGTGATGCAGAGCATGCCTAGAAGTAAGAGAGTTGTCATTGGAGCAGACTTCAATGGACATGTTGATGCAGGAAACAGAGGTGATGAGGAGGTGATGGGCAGGTTTGGTATCCAGGAGAGGAACACAGAAGGACAGACAGTGGTTGACTTTGCAAAAAAGAATGGAAATGGCTGTAGTGAATACTTTCTTCCAGAAGAGGCAGGACCATAGGGTGACCAATAAGAGTGGAGGTAGGAGCACACAGGTAGACTACATCTTGTGTAGACGGTGTAATCTGAAAGAGATCTGCAAAGTAGTGGTAGGCGACAGTGTAGGATGGTGGTGTGTAGGATGACTCTGGTGGTGAGGAAGATGAAGAGGGAAAAGACAGAGCAGAAGACGAAATGGTGGAAGCTGAAAAAGGAAGAGTGTTGCATGACTTTTAGGAAGGAGTTAAAACAGGCTCTGGGAGGCCAGGAGGTGCTTCCAGATGACTGGACAACTACAGCTAATGTGATCAGGGAGACAGGTAGGAGAGTACTTGGTGTGTCATCTGGAAGGAAAGTAGATAAGGAGACTTGGTGGTGGAATGAGGAGGTACAGGAGTGTATACAGAGAAAGAGGTTAGCTAAGAAGAAGTGGGACACTGAGAGGACTGAGGAGAGTAGACAGGAGTACAGGGAGATGCAGCGTAAGGTGAAGGTAGAGGTAGCAAAGGCCACACAAGAAGCTTATGATGACTTGTATGCTAGGTTGGACAGTAAGGAGGGAGAGACTGATCTATACCGGTTGGCAAGACAGAGAGGCAGAGATGGGAAGGACGTGCAGCAGGTTAGGGTGATTAAGGATAGGGACGGAAGTCTATTGACAGGTGCCAGTAGTGTGATGGGAAGATGGAAAGAGTACTTTGAAGAGTTGATGAACGTGGAAAATGAGAGAGAACAAAGACTAGAAGAGGTGACTGTTGTGGACCAGGAAGTAGCGAAGATTAGTCAGGATGAAGTGATGAGGGCACTGAAGAGGATGAAGACTGGAAAGGCAGTCAGTCCTGATGATATACCTGTAGAGGTATGGAAGTGTCTAGGAGAGGTGGCAGTAGAGTACTAAAGAGTACTACAGATTCAGTAGATTCAGTATTTGCTTTGAGGATGTTGATAGAGAAGTACAGAGAAGGCCAGAGGGAGCTGCATTGTGTTTTTGTAGATCTGGAGAAAGCTGATGACAGGGTGCCCAGAGAGGAACTGTGGTATTGTATGAGGAAGTCTGGAGTGTCAGAGAAGTATGTTAGAGCGGTGCAGGACATGTATGAGGACTGTAAGACAGTGGTGAGGTGTGCTGTAGGTGTGACAGAGGAGTTCAAGGTGGAGGTGGGACTGCATCAGGGATCAGTACTGAGCCCCTTCTTGTTTGCCATGGTGATGGACAGGCTGACAGACGAGGTTAGACAGGAATCTCCATGGACTATGATGTTTGCAGATGACATTGTGATCTGCAGTGAGAGCAGGGAACAGGTGGAGGAGAAGCTAGAGAGGTGGAGGTTTGTCCTGGAAAGGCGAGGAATGAAGGTTAGCCGCAGTAAGACAGAATACATGTGTGTGAATGAGAGGGACCCAAGTGGAAGAGTGAGGTTAGAGGGAGAAGAGATCAAGAAGGTGGAGGATTTGAAGTACTTAGGGTCAACAGTCCAGAGCAATGGAGAGTGTGGAAAAGAGGTGAAGAAGCGTGTCCAGGCAGGATGGAACGGGTGGAGGAAAGTGTCAGGTGTGATGTGTGATAGAAGAGTTTCAGCTAAAATGAAAGGAAAGGTGTACAAAACTGTGGTGAGACCAGAGATGTTGTTTGGTCTAGAGACAGTGTCACTGAGGAAAAGACAGGAGACAGAGCTGGAGGTAGCAGAGATGAAGATGCTGAGGTTCTCTCTGGGAGTGACCAGGAAGGATAGGATCAGGAATGAGTACATCAGAGGGACAGCACTTGTTGGAGGTTCTGGAGATAAAGTCAGAGAGGCCAGACTGAGATGGTTTGGACATGTCCAGAGGAGAGATAGTGAATATATTGGTAGAAGGATGCTGAGCTTTGAACTGCCAGGCAGGAGGCCTAGAGGAAGACCAAAGAGGAGGTTTATGGATGTAGTGAAAGAGGACATGAAGGTAGTGGGTGTGAGAGAAGAGGATGCAGAAGACAGGGTTAGATGGAGGCAACTGATTCGTTGTGATGACCCCTGAAGGGAAAAGCTGAAAGGAGAAGAAGAGTGTTAGTGTTGGTTTTCTGTGTATTGAGTCAAAAAAATAAGGTTTTTTAATTGAATTGAATTGAACTGAATTATCTAAATAAAAGTTGGTTGAATGCTCCATATCAAACATGGACTTAACTATATTACAAATACATTGATTTACATCACTACACCCGGCAAAAATCACACAAAACTATAAAAAATCTGACACAACACAACACTAAACAATCAGGAGAAACCCAAAGCACAGAGCTTTGGAGCAGAATTATCCCCTGAAGTCCGAGCTCATGGCAAAGTAACGGAGAAAAAGACAAACAAATGTTCACTAAAGGCGTGGTGGAGTTTGGGGCAACACGAAACATCTTTTAGTGATGGGACAGTTGTGAAGAAGTGCTTAAAAGCTGTTGTTGAGACATCATCAGAGGGAAAACAGATGAGGTGTGTGGAAAAACCAAACGAGTCCCAACGTCAGCTTCAACAGCAACCAGAAAATCAGAAATATTAACAGCTTGATGCAGCTATTCAGAGAGAACCGTGTGTGTGTGTGTGTGTGTGTGTGTGTGTGTGTGTCAGGTTCCTTCACAAAGATCAGGAGCTCTTTGCTGATTGTAACACCACTATAAACACACACAAGGGGAGAGGACAAACATGCAGCAATAAAAGAGAAGCAGCCAAAGTCCAGTGGTGTCCTCCACCAACATGACAGAGACCACACCTTGTGTATGAAGTTACTGGTGTACAAGTGAATGACTGTCGGGCCACATGCCCCTTTCTCTCATGAAGGAAGTTCTGTTTGTATTTTCCCCCTGAAAGAGACAGTTTTTATTCATGCTTTCTGAACACGTTCATGTTTTTTTACATGAAGTGTCGTCCTTCAGTTCTTCAGACTGGGACGTCTTTAATCTATGAGAAAAAGGTTTATTCAGGATATTACGCACTTTATTTTTTAATTCTGAGGTTCGTGTGTTCTTCAATCTAACATAAAGGCTTTCAATTTTATTTTCCTGGGTCTACTTTTATTCATGGTGAGGTAACAGAGCTAGCTGTGCACTCACTTAAACACACCCTGCATTAAAAATTGATAATAAATGATAATGTGGACATAGAGACCGGCTACAAGACACAAACTGGACCTGGGTTCAGATCTTTTACTGAGAGGAAAGTTTTCTAACCAGACCTCCGTGACTTTTAATTGAATACCCCTGATCTAGAACATGTCATAGAGGTGCTGAAACGTTCC